>NC_139153.1:71759190-71972051 GCF_964270905.1 Leucopleurus acutus | reverse complement strand
GAGGAGGAGGAAAAGGCAAAGAATGATAGCTCAGCACCCTGTAACTTCCAGCAGGGGAAGGTGACACGAAAGAGGTCAGGAAATTTCTGTCCAGCAACATGGCAGCGGGGGGTACCTGCAAGCTCGGCTGATGAGGTCTAGGTGGGGAGGGGGTATATATAAATGGAGAATTCACAATTAGGGGGGAGGTGGGCTCTATTTTATAGTCATATTTCCTTTACCATGCTGACCAACCTTGTCCCTTATGCTCAAGATCCAGGTCTGGTACCCCACTCCAAACCAGGAGGGAAACTGAGGTTTGACACAGAGGGGTTTCTATGGCAACAGCACACCATCTGGGACCCTACATCTTTCCTAGACTCCAGGAAAGCCAGCCCGCTGCAAGTCTCTCCTTGGGGTCAGATAGGCCACAGGGTGTATTGTGGTGATCTGTGTGGTTCGGACATCACTTACTGAAAAGAGAAAACTTGCAAAAGGGGTAGAAACGAAGTGGAACGAAGTTTCCAAATTAAACGCCAAGTCCCTGTACAGGCCTGAACTCACAGAGCGGGACTACAAATCCCGGCATGCCTAGCCGAGCTGCAGGGAGGACTACGCTTCCCAGCGGGCTCCGCGGCAGGCCGACGTGGGCGGAGTCGGGCGGGGCGGGGCCGCGGGGTAGGGTGCTGCCCTCTGCCGGGCGCGGCGGGAAGTGAGTGCGGAGTGACAGCAGGAGCCCCGGCGCCGGGCGCGGGGCTCGGTGACAGCGGAGGCGGCGGCCGCCGGCTGGACGTAGGGAGCGGCGGCGGCGCCGACGGCAGAAGGAAGGGCGGACAGGGGCGGGCCTCCCTGGTGGCGCGGAGCCTGAGGAGCCCGGGAGGGGGTGGCCGGCACAGCTCTCGGGCCGGACACCTGAACTTGGGACAAGTTGCCGGAGCCGCGGGGCGCGGGCGGCGGACGGATTGACCTTCATAGTTAGGTGAGCAGCGCTGGGGGGCAAGGGGTGCGCGGAGGGCCCGGAACCCCCGACCCAGGCTCCCCTGCTCCGATCCAGTGGGTCCGGGAGACAGGTGGGTGGGTGGGGGTGTCGACTGGAAAGGGGAGCGAGACCGTGTGCGCCGCGCTGCCACCCGCCCCGCTGTCCGTCTAGCCCGGGACGCCCGGCGCATGGCCGGGGCGGCGCTGCCCTCGGAGCCTGGGAGCCCCTTCAGCCCCTCCCTTCAGGCCACGGCCGGGGGGCGGCTTCTCTGCGACCTTATGTAACCAGGCGGGAGGGGCCGTGGCGGGCACGGGCCTTCCCGGCCCGGGAGCTGGGAGTCGAAGGGGCGGGAGACGTGGGAGTGAACTTGCAAGAAGTTTGAGGGCGTGTGGGCCCGGCGCCCACTTCTTCTCCACCGGACGCGGCTGGGGCGGGTGGCACAGGGGAGGGCGCCGGAGGTACGGGAGGTGTGCGGGGGCCGAGTCCGGCCGGGCCAGGCCCTGCCTGGATGGTCCGGGGGAATGGGAGGGCCGGAGCGGCGCCACGCCCCGGGGGCCGGGCTGCTGGAAGCTGAGGGGGGGGCGGGTGGAAGTACCATCCCTCCCTCCCTTCCCGTCCCTTCCTCCCCCTCGGCCTCTTGAAGAAGCCGCCTCTGCCAGAGTCTCCCGGTATCCCTGAGCGCAGTCTTTTTCTCCCCCTTGCATTATTCCACGACCTTAGGGAATCCCAACCCCAGAGCTCACCCACTGCACGCCCCTCTTTCTACCTTCCCTGGAGCTCCCAGCCATCTGCCCGCCCCCTGAGTATCCCCCTTCTTCTCGGTCCCGAATCCCGGAAAACACGCCTCCTTCCCCCCGATTCCCTGAGTCCGCACCGCCCAACCTCAGGCTGTCCCGCCCCCGAGTCAGCGCTCCTTCTTCTCCCCTCCTCCCGGTACCCCGATCAGCTATTCGGCCGCAGCGAGTGCGCTCGCCTCCTCGAAGGGAGCGGGCTAATGCCAGCTCGGCTCCCCCGCCCCTCGGCCCCCTCCCGCCGGGGGTTCTGGCTTCACGCACGGCTGCCCCGAGCTGCTCAGGGTTGCGCGAGCAGGTTCGCGCTGAAGCCGCCCGGCGCGCCCCAGCCCAGCGCCCAGGGGGAGGGAGGAAGGGAGGGAGGGGGAGAGGGCGCCTGGGGCGGGGCTCGTCTGCGCGAGCGCCCGCATTGCCCAGGGCTCCCCCACCCCCTCCTCATTCCAGGCCAGCCCCTCACCGCGGGGGCCTTCTCAGATGCCCCGTCCACTCCTGCCGCCCGTCTGTTCTGGGGATGGTTCTGCGCGAACAGTTTCTGGACTAAACTTTAGCTCTTTGGCTTAGTGTTCTCTGGGGAAGTGTCAGTTAATTGCCGCCCAGACCCCACCCCCCACCCTGAGAGAGGGGTGCTTGGGTGAGCAGGGAAGGGGACAGGCCGGTTCAGGTCCCCAGTGACACCTCTGGGATGTGGGCTCAGGACCCTGCGAGCTGAGATTCCACCGGCCCAAGACCTGGCACTCTCGGGCAACTGGCGGTGGAGGGGAAGGTAGGGGCCGGTCTCTGGTGTCCTCCAAGGCCGCCAGCTGTGGGTGCCCTCAGGTCAGATCGCAGTTGTTGGTTCCTTGGCTTGTGCCCTCTGAGGCCTTCACTTTTCCCAGCCTGAGAGATGGCCCCAGGCCCTGCCTTCAGGGAGATCGCAGTCTGGGAGAGACAGCCAGGCCAGAAGAGGCTGGGAGGGGAAGGGCTGGCTGCCTTGGGAGCCTTGCCTCAGTTTCTCCAGCCGTGGAATTTACTTGGACCCATTCATTCTGCCCGCCTCCTGGCTTCTAGATGTGAGTCGGGAACCAGAGAGTGTAGATGAAGGGCTGTTTAGGGTGACTATGCTCTGCTTGTGCGGGAGGGCAGCCAATGTTGCTCACAGTTTACAAGGCCTGTTACAGCTGCAGTGCTATTTTGTCCTGAGCTCAGCTCTGTGAGGTGCAGCCAGATGCGAACCCAGGCCTCCTGGTTCTGTGTCCCATGGAAGGGGTGCAGGGATTGAGGACACCTCCTCAGGTGAGCACTCAACCCGGGGAGAGCCCCTGGGCTTCTGTGGGCTGGTGGCCTGGCAACTCGCAGCCAGTGGTGGGCAGGCGGGTGGGCCAGGGCAGGCAGGAGCCCATCCAGGGTTCTGGGATGACGGGAGTACCCAGTGCTCACCTCCAGGGCCAGTGAGGCCTCCCTTTCAGCCTCTCGGCTGGAAAGCAGGTGGGAGGGGCTTCCCACTCTCGGGCCTGGCTGCCCTTTGAGGGTCTGGCTTCTGGCCTGGATCCCTCCTGGGGCTCTGTTTATGGCTGTAATTGCATCATTAGCCAGAGTTTATAGAGTTACTTAGCACCTGCCCCCCACAGGGAGTGGCCTAGCCACCCCCTGGCTTCTGTCTCTTCCTTTTCAAAGTCAACTTGGTTTCTGCAGGCAGCAGGGGTTTCCCCAACCGCAGCTGGCATGAAAGCCAGGTTGGGCCTTTGTCCTAGGGATGGAGGGCAGTCAGCACTTGGGGCCCAGCTTGGGGCTGCCCTGGAGATGACAGTGGAAATTGGGTTGGCCTCCTCTGATACAGAGGGAGGGAGTTCAGAGTTCCCAGAGCTGCCAGAAGTGTCCACATCCCAGGATACGGTGGATGTTTTTGCATATAATATATGTAACCTCATCTGAAAAGAGGGAGATAAAAATGTACAAACTTCACAGGCTGCTGTAAGGAGTCAGGTGCCTGGTACGTGGTGAGTCCAGGGTGCTGCTCTGTATGTCAGTGTGGGGTGTATGTGATTGATGGGAGTTTGTGGTTATGAGGTTATAGGTGTCTACATACATGTATATAGATGAATTGTGTATATGCATGTCTATGAGAGTGTAACGATAAATTAATAGAATATGCATCTATTCTCTTTATGCTATAATAGAACAATATTGTAATAAAATTTAGTTATAATAATAGTTCTCAACATTTATTGTATATTTACTCTTCAGAATGAGGTAGGACTTATTATTTTCATTATACTGATTCAGAGAAGTTAAGCAGGTTGCCTGAAGTCACATAGCCTGGAAGTGGTAGGGATTCTAACCCAGGCCCAACTGAGTCCGAAATCCATGTTCTCAATCCCTGCAGAAGACCACTTCAGGGTTTCCCAGGAGTTCTGTCTTAAAAGGCAGGGTGTGTCGTGGTGCAGGAACCTTCTTTTCCCCCTCCGGGGTCTCCTGCTCTGAGCAGGGGTGGGACTTGTTGAAGCCCCTGCCCCAGGACATACCTGTCTCCTGGATGCTCTTCTGAGCTGCTGACACAGGTGACGAAGGACCCCTGGCAAGAACTCTCCTGCCCGGCCCGGGGAAGAGATGGGTTCAGACAAGACTTCCTGGGGCTCCTTGGATACCTCAAACGTTCCCCTACAGTGAAGCCCTTAGTAAGCACTTGTTTAATCAGATGTGGAGAAAAGGCTGGGGGGCTGTTGGGTGAGAAGGGGACAGTAGGGAGTCGTGAGAAGAACCCGGGAGACCCCGCGCTGACAGGCCGTGTGGTATCACAAAATACCTATAGTGATATTGTATAAAATATACCTTGACATGACCTGGGACCTGCCTCACATTTTAGCGCCCATTCCCACCCTTATTCAACCCTCTCCTCCATCCTGCCCATTTCTCTTTATTAGTGTGGTAGACTGCAAAGGTGGCCCAAATTTTCTCCCTCTGTGTAGCCATGGCCGGTCCCTGCCTCTCTCAGCCTCGGTTTCTGTATCTGTGAACCTAGATCATCTGTGGAGTCCCCTCCAGCGCGAGCCTTCTATCCATCTTCCGCAAAGGCACCAAGGCAGGAGAGGCTTCAGAAAGGGTTGGGTATGGGGTGCAGGGGAGGGGGGAGGTGCTGCCTAAGTCCACTCAATAGAGCTTTCGCTAAAGCCTGGCCCCGTGGAGCGACCAGCCAGTTTTTCTTGGGACAGAGCCATAGCTACCATGTATTGAGCGCTGGGCTAAGTGTACCCTAGAGCATGAGCTCCAGGGCCAGGCTGCCTGGCTTGGAATCCCAGCTCTGCCACTTACCAGCTGTGTGACCCTGGGCAAGCTGCTAAACCGCACTGTGTCTCTGTTTCCACACCTAGAAATCGAGGAGTATAGTAGCACCTACCTAATAGTGCTGTAGGGAGGGCTAAGTGTGTGGGTGCTTGCAGCATGTACAGGACCTAGAACAGTGCCGTGCTCAAAAAATGTTAATTATCATAATTAACTTCTATAATGTCTTTATTTCTCATTTCCAGGTGAGGAAACAGAGGCATAGAGAGTCTAGGGGAGAAATAAAGACCTATGGGTTGCAAACAGGCCTCTCCCTTGGGTCTAGCAGCCTCGAGCAAAATGCCTTATATGGGGCTTTGCAGACTCCATGGCCACAGTCCCCACCACTCCCTGTTGTACCACACCCTGCTAGGTCTCCACAATTAACAAGGTAGCAGATTTGGCCATGCCTGCAGCATCTCTACCTCCCCTGCCCTGCCCTGCCCCTTGGGACTCCTAGGATAGCATCTGGCCTGGTCACTTACTACTCACTCCTGACCAGAGGCCCTTCCCCTGCCCTCCTGCTGCCTGGCCCTCCTGCACTCTGACCAGAGATACGGATCTCCTTGTCTGCAATGCCACTGAAAGTAGAGATAAAATCTCAGCCATAAAGCAGGATGTGGAACTTACCGTGCCCACAGGAAGTGCTTTGCTGGCTATGGGGCAGTGGGGGCAGTGGGTGAGAGCAGAGGGCAGCCGAGAGGGGCAGAAGCAAGAGGCAGAGTCATCACCAGTTTTCTTTCCTGTCTCTTAAGTGTGGGCATGAGGAGGAAGAGAAATTAGGTCTGGTCATCCCCACCCTTGTCCAGCTTCCTTGGGGCCAGGCCACCTTCTTGTCTTCTATCCACACAGCGGGGTCCCAGAATCAAATGTGGTGCCATGGGATTAATCCAGGAATTCCAACAGACCATCCAGAAACCCATGGTCCATATTCCCTCGTCCCAGCCCTTGTTCATGCTGGTCCCTTCTCCTGGCAACCCCTCCCCTACTCCCCTCCCTATAGGCAAATCCTCTGCCCATAAAGGCACACCCTTCCAGGAGACCAGGGGACTGCTCCATCTGCAGCTCCAGCTGGATGTTGTGATGCCCTGGGGAGCTCTTTTTAAAAAAACTGTTGCATCTGAGTCTTCAGGGAGGGGCTTAGGCATCAATATTAAAAAAAAGAAAAAAGAAAATTTTGTCTGATGATTCTAAAGCCCTGTCTCTAGGACAGTGGTTCTCAAATTGGAGTGGGCATCAGGATCAACTGCAGGATTGTTCAAACAGATTACTGGGCCCCACTCTCAGGGTTTCTAATTGAGTAGGTCTGCAAATTCCAATAGGTCTAGAATTTGCAATTCTGACTCGTTTGCTGGTAATGCTAATGCTTCTGGTCCTGGGACCCCGCTCTGATAACCTACTGTTTTGCAGCTACCCAGGCCAGAGCTATCTGTTTCCTGGGTCTCCGATTGCTTTGGGTCTCTTAGGCCTGTCTCCTTTTCGAATCCAGGTCCGCAGGGGTAGGAACCACTCTGAGACCATTTGGTGACCCCTAGTCTCTGGTATGGTCAGCCCTCCCTCCCCCATCCTGACTTTCTGCCCTCACCTCCCATTAAATTGACCAGGGTCCAGTCTTAGCCCCACCCTTCAGGACAGGTGCTCAGGAAATAGTTACTGCTTAAGGCAGGGTGAGGTGGACAGCACCAGCCCCGAGAGTCATCGGGACGTGGGGGCGGTGGGGTCTGAAGCTCCCGTAAAAGTGCTTGGAGCCAGGGTGGCATTGCTGGCACCAGGGTGGAGGTGTCCAAAGCAGCCCAAAATGAAGCTGTAGAAAGACCCATCATGTTATTTTACTTTCCCGCCCTGTGGAGGGTGTTTGATCACTGTTTGAATTGCATTTTTTGGTTAATAATAAAAATGATAATACACATGCAAGAAATAGACATTTCCGGGCTTCCCTGGTGGCGCAGTGGTCGAGAGTCCGCCTGCCGATGCAGGGGACGCGGGTTCGTGCCCCGGTCCGGGAAAATCCCACATGCCGCGGAGCGGCTGGGCCCGTGAGCCATGGCCGCTGAGCCTGCGCGTCCGGAGCCTGTGCTCCGCAACGGGAGAGGCCACAGCAGTGAGAGGCCGGCGTACCGCAAAAAAAAAAAAAAAAGAAACAGCCATTTCCTTCTCCTTTCTTCACCCGGCCTGGAGACGGTGGAGTGGTGGGTGGGGGCCATTGTTCGGAGTAGGGATGTCCATCATCTTCCAGGGGGTCCTGGGCCTTGAGGGCAGTAGATAGCCGGGTGACAGTGGGGTGTCACTGGGAGGCCTGTGTGGGTGGAGCCTTCCTTGGAAGCTGGGGGAGTTTCAGGGAAGCCTTCTGGGGGGTGAGAAGAGGTGATGGTAGGTCCTCCAGCCCTGCAGGGGGGTGGTGAGAGGAGCTGGAGTCGGAGCCCATCAATCTGCAGATGAATGGACTGCTCCAAGGTCACACTCTGAGCACGGGGTGGGGTCTGTCCTGTAGGATGCAGTATCGCCAGTGCCTGGAGAGAGGCTGGTGTGTAATGCGTGCTCACTACAGCTTTATGAAGTGAGTGGGCAAGCGTGAATCGGGCCCCGGTCGTGTGCTCAGAAGCGAGGACACACAGATGCTTTACCCGTGGTCTCTGCCCTGCAGGAACATCACCATTTAAGACCCAGGGACTGGTTCCCAGGAACTTGTACAAGGAGGAGCTCCCTGCCTCTGCCCACAGTGATCCAGGCCCAGCCTGGCTCTAGCACGGGGCTCACAGCCTGTCCCTCCCCGCGGAGAGTTTGCTGCAGCAGCCCTGCCCCCTACCCCCCCACCCCTACCCCAGTTCTACCAGTGGGTCTGTGGGGTTGGGCTCTGGTTTGTATCTCCTGTTTGCCTAGGGAAATCACAGCCTGTCCTCTGCTTGTTTACAATTGGTTTGGGGACAGCACCTGCCCCAGCTCTTACATCCCTGAGGGGTGCAGTGTGGCCAGGAGGTGACACACTATCCTGGCCACCCCCTGCCGCCTCTGTCCCCTCCCTGCCCTGGCCAGGTGTGCTCTCAGCTGCCCCTGCCAGCGAGGCACCCTCTGGCTTTGCCATGGGCTGATTGGAGCTGCAGGGCTGTGGGCCTCAGAGGCCGGCTGGCTCAGCTCCTGTGTTGTCGAGAGGAGGGGACCGGGATCCAGGGAGTGCGGGGGACCCGCTCCAGCATCCATTGGGGTCAGCAGGCACGGACTGAGTGGGGGCCTGGCACTGTGCCGGCCAAGCAGGGTGGGTGGGAATAAAGACACGGCTCCTCTCCCAAAACTGATAGCCTGGTGGGGAATTTCAGTAACTGCAGAGGACAGTGAAAGGCAGAGTGATGTGAGATAGTACAGAGCCGTGGACTAAATGACCACAAATGTGTCGACGCCTGGCCCTTTGGTCTGAAGAGCATTCTTCCTTTTTTTTTTTAAATTAATTTTTATTGGAGTATAGTTGATTTACAATGTTGTGTTAGTTTCAGGTGTACAGCAAAGTGAATCAGTTTATACATACCCACATAGCCACTCTTTTTTAGATTCTATTCCCATCTAGGTCATTACAGAGTACTGAGTAGTGTTCCCTGTGCTATACTGTAGGTTCTTATTAGTTATCTATTTTATATATAGTAGTGTGTATATGTCAATCCCAATCTCCCAGTTTATCCCTCCCCCCCGAAGGGCATTCTTCCTTGGTCCAGAGAGAGTTTTTACAGAAGGGCTCATGCCAGCACTGAGACCTTGGCTCAGCCCTTCTCACCCCTTGAGCTCCAGAAAGGGTGGCTCTCTCGATCCCTGGGTCCTCCCACCCGAGGGTCACCTCTGCAGGCAGGCCCAGGAGCCTTCCTTCCTGGACAGGGTCCTTTCTTCCCAGAGGCCTAGAGGCTGCTGAGTGAGAGGTGAGGCCACAGGGAGGCTGCTGGCTCCTGAGCTACCCGCCTGTCATTTGAAGCCCTGGGCTCTGGGGCACACGGTGCTAAATTGGGTGCAACAGCTCAGGCATCTTTGGGCACACCTGTTGCTGAGCCCCAAGACTTGGGCTTGGAACCGGAGCAGTGCCTCTGCTCCCCCACCCCACCTCCAGCATCCCTCTCTTCCCCCCTCTTTCCTTTGCCCCCACATCCCTATCCCTCTGACCCTTCATCTAGTTCCAAGGCATCTGGAACATCAGGCCTAGATGCGGGTGTGTCTCCCTGTCCTGCTTCATCTTCTTCATTTCATTTTTCTGCCTCCCTCCTTGTTTTGGTGTATTTAGAGGGTGTGTGAGGCCCGCCCTGCTCCCCTAGGGCCTTCCCAGTGTGGACCTCTGAGCTCTGCTGTCGGGGACCCAGAGGAATGGCCCAGGGCAGGGTGAGGTGGGTGCGAGGGAGCCCAGCATCATGCAACCCCCTGCCCGTGGCCACCAGGGGCATGTGGTGGCTGGGATGCCCCGGGGTGGGTGGGAGATGAAAGGGCCTGGTCCTGTGGGCTGAGGGGCAGCCCATAGTCTGGGCCAGCTGGAGGAGCCCCTCTACAGACAGCCCTGGGTGTCACTGGCTCCTCCAGACCTGTGACTAACTATAGCTTTTCATCCAGTAGGTTTGGCCTAATCATAATGGTTTTCAAAGCCAGGTGTGAGAAGAAAATATTAGAACTTCTATTTCTATGTATTTCTATCTCATCGTTTTGTCCCTCCTTTTATGGTGAAATATAGCATAATTGCCAAAAGGAGCATAAACCTATATGGATAATGTAATAAATAATTATAAAAGCGAACACCCGGGCTTCCCTGGTGGTGCGGTGGTTGAGAGTCCGCCTGCCGATGCAGGGGACATGGGTTCGTGCCCCTCTCCGGGAAGATCCCACATGCCGCGGGGTGGATGGGCCTGTGAGCCATGGCCGCTGAGCCTGAGTGTCCGGAGCCTGTGCTCCGCAATGCGAGAGGCCACAACAGTGAGAGGCCCGCGTACCGCAAACAAACAAACAAAAAAAAGTGAACACCCAGGTTACCACCACCCAGATGAAGAAACAGAATGTAACCTGCTTTCTGAAATCAGCTTGTGTGCCCCACCTTGGTCATAAGCCCCTCCCCCAGAGCAAACCACTATTGTGACTTTCAAGATAATCGGTTCCTTGCTTTCCTTTATCATGTAACCACCTGTACCTGCATCCTTTAGCAAGAGAGTTTAGTTTTGCCTGGTTTTGAGTTTCTAGAGCTGGAATGACACTGAACATGTTCTTTTGTCACGTTGTGAGATCCGTCCACCATTGTTGTGTGTAGCTGTGGTGTGTTCATTTTCACTGCTGTATAGTATCCCCTGTATGAACTTGTTACCATATTTGTATCCTTCCCACCACTCATGGACTTTTGGGTTGCTTTCCTTTTCTGGCTACTGTGAACAATGCTGTAAGAACATCCTGGAATTTGCTTCTTGGTATACTGGTGCATACACTTCTCCAGAGTCCATATAACCCGGAACGGAATTGCTAGAGCACAGGGTATGCAATGCCTATTTCAACTTTAGTAAATACTGTGTTAAGTGGTTGCACCAATTTACTCCTCACTGGTGACACCTAAGAGTTCCTATCGCTCTGTATCCTCACTAACACTTGGTATTGGTGGACTGTTTCAGTTCTGTCCCACTGGTGAGCGTGTAACAGTATCTCATCATGGGTGTAATTTATATTTCCCTTCTCACCTTTTTTATAGATCTATTTTTGTGTACGTTTGCTCACATGCATGATATATTAATACACTGGTATTTATAAGCAATTCCTGAGAAAAGGAACTAATATTGGGGGTGCTCAAAATTTTTTACTCACAGGGGTGAGTGATCAAGATAATTGAAAGACCACTGAAATATTGAATGCCAGGGAGGGGGCTGGTTTATAGGTTGGCGAGGGGTCGGTGGTCTTGGGATGAGATTCCCAAGTGGCACTGGCTGCCAAGGAGGCAGCTCTGCCCAGAGGGTACTGAGCCGACAGGGTACTTACCAGCACCATCAGGCCCTCCTGCCTGGCACATCTAGGGCTCCAGCAGATACCCTTCAATTTAGAATTGGCAGGCGCCCGACTTTCAGGTCCTTTTAGGGCCGTAGTTCTCTTTGTCTCCCAGGGGACATTTGGCAATGTCTGATGACATTTTTGGTTGTCACAACTCAGGGAATCCTACTGGCATCTAGTGGGTAGAGGCCAGAGACGCTGCTAAGGGGTCTAAAATGCTCAGAACAGCCCGGCAACAAAGAGTTATCAGGCCCCAAGTGTCAGCCGTGATGAGGTTGAGAAACTCTGTTCTAGGGAAGGATCCAGGAACCTGAGATTTGCCATGACCTCGCTGTGTGGCCCTAGGGAAGTGACTAAATGCTTTGAGCCTCAGTGTCCTCATCTCAAAAGGACGGTGGCAAGTGTTGCTGCCGCCTCCCCTTCATAGGTTGTTGTCAGGACTGGGGAGAGGGACTGGGGAGCATCCTGGCAGAGGGGCCCATGGCCATTGTTTCCAGGGGGTGGGGGTTTCCAGCGCCGGCCCTTCCCCTCGACTGTGCTACCTGTCCATCCAGTGAGCTGGAGGCATCAGGTGATGGCCGTGAGTCTCCTGCTACTCCAGGTCTCAGAGGGCTGTGGGGGAACTGCCCCGAGGGCCCCTGCCTTTTGATGAGGGCTGCAGAAATGAGGGGCTCTCTGGGGAGCCCTGGGGCCCAGGAAAAACCATTTCTGACTTTGTCCTCAGCTGGGTGGGAGTCCAAGGTTGTCTGGGGTGATAAGAGGTGCTTATCATACTCCTTATCTGAGGCCCCATTTCAAGTCCGGTGGTGAAGCGTGGGAGCCAGAGGTCATCCTTAGGGGCTTTGTACACCCAGGCCAAGCTTTGTGTCCTTCTGGAGTTTGCTATCTCAGGGAGGGCCCAGGATTGGGTCAGAGTCTGGGTCAGAGCTCTCTGGGCCTCTTTGACCTCCCCATTCTGAGGCTCACCTCACCCCCTGCGTCTTCAGGAGCCTTGGCGTGCCTAGTCTCCCCGCCACTACACTATCCCTTCCTGAGACATACTCTTGTGAAAGGGCCTAGTAAACTCATCCACCCTGAGGTGTAGATGACTAACGACAGCTCAGTGACTGCCTGCCTTTCTTGACAAGCAGTATCTAACTACCAGAGATGGGAGTCCCTTAGCCACCAGAAAGAAACACTAGTGAAATGTCAAGTGTCTCAGGCTGTTGGAGAAGTGCTTCGGGGGCTGAGGAACCTCTGAAATCTCAAGTGTAGCAAGAGCATTTTCCCACAAGTGAGAATCGTATGGTGGCTCAGATCTCCCCAGAGCTTCACAGGACTGTGCTGGGTCTCAGGGTCCATTTCAAGGTGGGCCAGAGTGAGAGTGTGAATTGGGTGTCTGGAGGCCCTGGGAAGGCCAAAGGCTGAGGTCACAGGTGTGGGGTCAGTCAGGAAAGTGGTGAACCGTGGGGCTTCTGGCTAAGGGGGCACACACCTCCAGGAGGGACAGGGAGGATGTGTGGGTTAGGGTCTGGCCCGCCCGGGACCTAGTAGGATTCCTGCAAATTCTTGCCCCTCTGTGCCTCTCCATCTCGGGGCAGGGGCAGCTTGGCCTGGGGCCCTGTGTGGCTCTGTGGGCAGTGGGGCTGTCATTGGCTCAGTCTGGAGTAGGGAGGGACCCTGTAGGTGGCCTGGAGCCCCGGGTCCACGAGATGGGAGCTGGAGCCCATCGGCGTTGGGTAGGGTTGTGGGTGTGAGAGGCCTTCCGGGCGTGTGGTTCCCTCTGCACTGTGAGTAATCCTCAGCACACTTGCAGCTCCCAGGGGATTGTGCAACTTCCTCTCAGGCCAAGGTGCGGGGGGCTGGGTGAGAACCAGCCCTGGGGAAAATGAGGAAACTGGAGCCGGCACAGGGGCCGGGGCACGGCCCTGGGCTCTGGACCCCCGAAGAGCTGAGCCTTCCTGGGAGCCTCCTTCCAGGGCGCTCCCCTCTCCAGTTACGCGGGCATGTGTGCACGTGCGTGTGGCGGGGGGTGGGGGGGGGTGGGGGGATGTCTTTGGGGAGCTGAGTTAGTGGGGATGAGGTCCCGCAGGCTGCGCTGGCATGTGGGTATCTTTTGAGCGGAGTCAGGGCTGGGGAAGCAGGTGGTGAAGGGAGGGGCTGGGGAGAGAGAGGATGGGATGGTGGAAAGCATGTGAAATCAGGAGAAGCAGACTGCCAGTCCCACCTCTGCGGAGCCGTGCAGCCCTGGGCAGTGTAACCACGCGCTCCCTGCTTCCTCTCCTCCTCTCCCGGGCTCGTCTGAGCCTCTGGTGAGAAGGTAATGGGCGTGATGCACTTAGCCCGGCGGCCAGGCTGCAGGAAATACGCACTGACGTCAAGACTGGGAGCAGACGCTGCCGGGCCAGCTGGGTTCAAGTCCTGGCCCTGCCGCTTTTGCAGCTCTGTGATCCTGGGGCCTCAGTCTCCTCTTCTGTAAAATGGAGATGACAGTTACAGTGCCCACCGTGTGGGTTCATTCTGAGGATTAAAAGACTTAATTCACGGAGAGTGCTCAGAACGGCACCTGGCACAGGTTCACGTCGTACCTGCATGTGAGCATGTTTGTGCGCAAACAGCAAAACACCAGGTTCACGGTGATTATCTCTGATGGCGAGGATCTGAGTGGGGCCTGGGGATCCTCATAAGAGCTCCTGTTTCCAGGCCTCACTCCGCGTCAGATGCTGGGCCAAATGCTTGACCTGTACCAGCCCCTGGGACCCTCACACTCACCCTATGAGGTGGGCGCTGTCATCATCCCCATTTCACAGATGGGGACACGGAGGCACAGAGGCATCGCGTGACTTACCAGGGCAGTGCTGTCAGTGAGGAGAACAGCAGAATGGTCTGCCTCAGCCCTGCTGGACCTCCTCTGGGTTCGGCTGGAGGTGGGCGGGTGGAGAGGAGGGAGTAGGGTGTGTTGTGAGAGCGGTGGGGGCCCGCCTCACGGCCAGTCAGCTCCGGCCAGGAGCCCTGTCTTCTCTTTGTACCATTTCCAATAACATAGTCAACAAATATAAAGAATGACATTGATATAGGTAACGGCTTTTTCGTAGTGGGAGGGAGTGGACTTCCTTGGGCAGAGCTCCCTGCCAGTGGGTGGACTTTCGAGAGGAGTTGAAGGCCACTCCCCTGGGGGGCAGGACGGGGCAGGATGGTCATGAACGTGGCTCCAGATTCAGGCAGCCCTGGCTCTGACCCCTGCCTAAGCCGTTTACTCTATGACCCTGGCCTCAGTTTCCTCACATGTAAAACTCCTCCCGGTCCCTTCCTCTTAAAGTGATCGTGAGGATGAAATGAGATCCCATAAGAGAATGCTTAGCACAGGCCTGGCCGGAGTCAGTGTCCGCCACATGGATGCCTCTCTTAGGCACCTGTTACACAGAGAGTCGTGCGCCAGGCAGGGAGCGGGGCTATGCAGATATCCTTGGAGGGCCATTCTTTGAACTGTGGATCGGGGCAACTGATTGGACCCTAATCTGGCCATGAACTCAGCTTAGTGGGTCTCAATGAAAATGAAATGAAAAGGAAGTAATAAATTAAATGGAAAAGAATGATAGGAAACATCCAAGTGTATTATTGCACAGTACTGGTAAGTGTTGTTTTGTACAACTTTTTTGGAGTTTCATGTGCATGTGTACACGCACTCCGTGTGTGTGTGTGTGTGTGTGTGTGTCCTGGGTCAAACAAAATATACTTTTCTGTGAGTCATGGTCAAAATATTTGGGGCCACCGCCTGAGAGATGATCTGCCTCCCGTGCAGTGATGTTTATGGAGCACCTGCTCAGGGTGAGACCCAGCTCCACACGTGGGAGCCAGACTGGGGGGTTGGGACCCAGTTCTTAGCAAGGTGGCTTGGTGAGCGGGCCCGGTGGGGGTCAGCAGACACAGAGGGCAGGGGGTGGTTAGGGAGGGCTTCCGGGGTGATGACATGCATGGGGTGGGGACAGTGAGGGGAGGCGATGCCTGGGGTGAGTGTTTGACTTGGGGTCTGGAGATAGAGAGCCCCCCAGTGGGGGCTCCCTGTCAGTGGAGGGCTGCGGGGCCAGGCCTGGCCAGAGGTGAGGGTGAGAGTTGTCTCAAGGCACTGGGTGAGGGCTGTGCACGTTTTCCCTGGCTGGGGTGGGCTGGGGTAGAGGAGGACTCAGGTTTACTGATGTTCCGCCCACCCCAAGACTTGCAGGATCTGTGGTGATGGGTGGGACTCAGGGCTCAGATACTCTCCCTCCTCCCCTTGGCCCCTGGGAGTCTCCTGAGTCTTCTCCTCCTTTTTGCTGACCCGGCTGGCTCAGATGGGCCGGGCCTGGCCTGGGACCTGGCTCCGCCCTGTGCCCTGGTCCAGGAGCCAGAAGCCTTTCTGTGACTTAGATCTCTGCCCGGGCTCAGTTGGGGTCTCCGTTTCTTCATCTCTAAAGTGGGCATACAAACCCCTGAGCAGCCAGCCGTCTGGGTGGTGATGCCCACCTTGTGACCTAACGGGGATGAGCTGGCTGCAGGAAGTGTGGCGAGCTCTGGGTGGGTTGTAACTGTTGTCTCTAAGGCTGGGAGGGCTGGGGCAGGTCATGAGGATATCAGCTGCCTCGCTGGGGAGCCCCCCCCACCTCCCCACCCCGTGACCTGGGGCAAGGGTGGGGAGAGGCCTGTGACCCATGGTGAGCTGGGGATACCCCCGGCTCTGAGGGGGAGGTGGCCCATTAGGGGCCCCAGGGGATGAGACCCAGATTTGGCCTGGGTCTGGGAAACCCAGCCTCCAGAGCCCCCACCTACATGGGGTACCTGAGGAGCCCCAGCTTGGAGGCCTGTGATGCCAGGTGGAGGGTCTGTGTCCTTGGACTTTCGGCAGAGGTCAATTTTCAGGAAGCTGTGGGTGGCTTTGAGGCTGCCAGACCCAAAGCCCGGAGGCTCAGGCATGAGCTCCCACAGGAGGATGTGGTATTTAAAGAGGTCACGTATACTGAGTACCTACTGTATGCCAGGCACTTCTGTATATTTGCAAATTGAATCTTCACAGTAACCTCACGTGCAGGTCTTTTTATCATCCCGTTTTTAGGTGAGGAAACTGAGGCTCAGCATGGTCAGATCTCTCTCGCTGGCTAGTGAGTGGCAGAGCTGGGCCGAGGGCATGAGTTCTGGATTCAGGCTGCCGGGGTTGAGAGCCAGACAGCCGCACTTGCCAGCTGTGCCACCTTGGACACAAGCCCGAACCCCTCTGCGCGTTCGTTTCTTGCTCTGTGAAATGGGTGTAACCGCAGTGCCCTCCTCAAAGGGTTGTTGTGAGAACTCCATGAGCTTATGGAGGTCAAGTGCTTGGTACTTCGGACACCGTCTCTCCTGTCTGTACCAGGGAACCATTGTGTGGCCCGGGGCCCATTCTCTGGTCGCCTTGGGTCCCAGTCTCCTCAGCTGTGTGACGCAGGGTACTGACCCCTTCCCTGCCCTTCTCAACAGAATTGCTGAGGATCAGATGGGATCAAAACCCCGGATGGGTCCTGGGGGAGGCCTTCACAGAACAGAAATGCTAGACTCTTCAGCCCCCAGAGCTACCAGGAATTTTTCAGGGCTTGGAGCTACCTGCAGGTCCCGATGTATTTTGTCTGGGCCTGCTTCAAGCTTTCATGTTTCTTGCTGGCCCGTGGAGGCATTTGAAGTGCTGACCCCAGATCTACTCCAGAGTTTCTCAAGAAGTGTTCTGTGGAAGGGTTTGGTGATGAAGCAGGAGTGGGAGAGTTGAAAAAAAAAAAAAAAGGATTTCTTTGCTACAGGACTTGTCAGAGCCTTTGATATGCTAATATTCTTTATGCACCTCCAGTGTGTGGTCATGGTATACTTCAGGATATTTCAAAGGCCTGGTGTTCAAAGCTCCATTTTCCAGATGGAGAAACTGAGACCTAGAGTGAAGCCTAGGAAATGATTTTCCCAGATCACGCAGTTATCGCTAACAGAGCTGTGACTAGAGTCCAGGGCTCCTGACTCCATGGCCCGTGCTCTGCCCAGGACACCGACTTCTTGCTCTCCTTCAACGTGTGTGGTCTGCTCCCTTCCTGAAGCCTCCTCACCTTTTTCTGGCCCCTTCCCTCTGCCTCCCAGCAGCGTTAGAGGGTGTCCTGTTCCTTCTGGGTGTCGCTGGAAGAGGAGCATACGGGCTCCTGGGAGATGCTTCTGGGCTGGTAGATGGCAATAAGGCTTCATCCCAGCTGAGGGGCTCCTAGCAAGTTAATTCAGTTTTCTGAGCCTCGGTCTCTTCAACTGTAGAGTGATACTCATCACCTTGTCTCTCACCTGCAGGTACTGAGGGGTTCAGCTCTGACACCTTGTGTGAATGTGCTCTGTTAATCTTCAATTCGTGTCCAGATGTCCATGAGTCTAGCAATTCTGATCATTTCGGGGTGGGGGCGATGAGGGAAGAGCATGGAAGAAATGTGGGAGCCCCTGGCCGTGGGATCTGGCTTGGTTCTGACTCCCAAGTTCCGATTTGCTCCCCACATTTGATGTCCGCCCTTTAGTATATTGCTGGCCCTCTCTGGTCTCCGTTCCCCTGGTCACCTAGGAAGTGGGCTGGTCCGGCTGACACTAGGGACCCGTTTCACAGGGGAGGGGAGGGGAGCCGGGGGCATGGTTTCCCAGTGTCCTGTGGGGAGCTGGTGTCACAATTGGGAAGGAAACTCAAGTGTCTCCGTGCCTCAGTACGACTCCGCCTTGAGCATGGTGGTCTCCAGAATCTGCCTGCTCCTCTGATCTCCCGGCCCCTTCAGGCAGGGAGTGTGTGCGGGCGTGCCCACATCTCTGTCCACTCAGCAGTTGGGGTATAAATATCCCAGGCTCTCTGCGGGCTGCGGGGGCGCTCCGGGTGCAAGGCTGGGGGGTGGGCCAGGCTGGCTTGGGAGGTGGGAGGTGGTGGTGCCTCCCTGGCAGTGTCCTCTCCCCGAGGGCTGTTTGCCCAGGTTATTCTTAGCACTGACTCATTATAGAGACTATTTTTAATCCTGTTTCTAAGCATTGCCAACATCTGGTGCAGACAGTACTGAAGGGGGTGGGGGTGGCAGGGCGACCCTTTGGGCATTGCTGGGGACCAGAGCCTCTGGCAGGACAGCAAGGGCAGAGTCTTCTGCTTCCTGCACCTGCCACTGCTTAAAGCTGGGCATGCAGTAGGCGTCCTATTTGTGCTTGAATGCTGTTGGCTCCCCCACGACCTCATCCTTCCAGCGCCTGTCGGTGGAGGTGGGGAGGTGGGCTGGGGGTTACCATCCCGCCGGAGAGCATGAGCTGATGGTGCTCATCGGGTGGGCTTTCCCACGTCCATCCCTCAGGGATTCACTCGGCCTCTGACCCCTGAAGAGAAGGGCCTCCTCAGAGCAGGAGGGCAAGCCCCAAGCTGGGGCACTTGTTACAGCCACTGCTATGGGAGGAACCGGCAGACATTATAGGGAAGGAGGGTGCTCAGTGGTGAGTGTGCAGGCTCCAGGGCCAGACTGCCTGGGCTCAAGTCCTGGCTTTGCTGCTTCCTAGCTGTGTGACGTTGGGCAAGTCATCAACCTCTCTGCGCCTCAGTTTCCTCATCTGTGAAGTTGGGGTGGGAGTAGAGTGTTGTAAGGATTCAGTAAAATAATAATGTACCAAGCGCCTACCTAGTAAGTGCTGTATAGTAGGGAGCTGGTGGTATTGTCATTATTGCTATTGTTATTGTTACTAGTGAGAAGCTCTGTGTGTGCCCTGAGTTGGGGAGGAGGCGTCTGGGCTGTTCTCTGAGTGAGGTGGAGCTTGGCATGGGGCTCAAAGGGAGTGGTTGTACACAGGCATCATGATGGGGTGATTTCTGCCAGGTTTCCCCGAGGGGTCAAGGGCACACAGGTGGGTTGGAATGTGGGCTTTGCCCTTCACAGTTCGGGTGAGTCACTTTTCTTTCTTTTCTTCTTCTTTTTTTTTTAATATTCTTTTCCATTATGGTTTATCACAGGACATTGAATATAGTTTCCTGTGCTATACAGTAGGACCTTGTTGTTTATCCATCCTATATGTAATAGTTTACATCTGCTAAGGCCAAACTCCCAACCCATCCCTCCCCCACACCCCTCCCCCTTGGCAACCACAAGTCTGTTCTCTATGTCTGTGAGTCTGTTTCTGTTTTGTAGATAGGTTCATTTGTGCCATATTTTAGATTCCACATATAAGTGATATTATATGGTATTTGTCTTTCTCTTTCTGATTTCCTTCACTTAGTGTGATAATCTCTAGTTGCATCCATGTTGCTGCAAATGGCATTATTTTGTTCTTTTTTATGGCTGAGTAGTATTCCATTACATATATGTACCACAGCTTCTTTATCCATTCATCTGTCGGGATATTTAGGTTGTCTCCATGTCTTGGCTGTTGTGAACAGTGCTGCTTTGAACCTGGGGGTGCATGTATCTTTTTGAATTACAGTTTCGTCTGGATACGTGCTCAAGAGTGGGGTGGCTGGATCCTATGGTAATTCTATTTTTAGTTTTCTGAGGAACTTCTACACTGTTTTCCATAGTGGCTGCACCAACTTACATTCCCACCCACTCACTTAACTTTTCTGAACGTCCATTTCTTTACCTTCATGACAGAGATGATACTACGTAGGCCATAGAGTTATGGTGGAAAATAAAGCATTTGATGTTCGTGGAGCATTTTACCCAGTGCTGGGCACACGGTAGGACCTGAATCCATGAGACTTTCTTGCGTTTGTTTTTTGCTGTGTCCCTTTCCCATGTGACACCTAGGGTGCCCTGGGTCTGGAAGGTTTGGCCTGCGGGGGCTGGGGCCCTAGCTCTCAGTGAGCTATGTGAACACTCGTAGCCTCCCCTGGCCTTCTGTAACACCAAGAGGCCAGAGAAAACTCTGGCTTTCAGACCCTTTCTCAGAACCCCTGGGGGTGCCTCGGGGAAGGACTAGGAGAACAGGGTGGTGGGGGGAGAGGCCCCCAGGTGGAGGCCAGGTGGTCTGGCCCTTCCCCCTCCCCACAAAGCTGCTTCATTCTCATGTTTTACTATCAAGTTTCCAGGTAAAATTTGTCTGAAAATGGGGTTCTGCTGTTGAAAACAGCCTGGGAATCTCTGGTGGGTGACTTCCCAGGCTCCTGTCGTCGGACGTCTGTGCCCTCCGACGTGGCAGTGACTCTGGGAGGTGACCTGTGCATGGGCACTGTCGCCCAGAGGGTGCTGGCACTCCCCAAGGGGCGTGGGGGCAGGGAGGGGGCTTCCAGGCTGCTCCTGGGGGAGAGGTTTGAGCGCTGCCCTGGCCTCGCTGACTGTGGGACGTGGGTGCCTTGAAGACATACTCAGCCCCACAAGCAAAATCTCACAGGCAGGAGCGAGGGCTGAGATTGGGCAGAAAGGCGCGTGCCACAGTGCAGGTGCATTTGTAGTGATGCTCAAGAAATATTTGAAAGGAATGAATGAAGGGGCACCAGCACCGCATCCCAGGGCAGCGGTACCTCTGAGAGGGTGGCAGATCCCCACTCTTCCGCTTCCTCCTTGCCCTCCACTCCCCCTTCCCTTTCTTCTGCTTTGCTTGACCAGCCTTAAGCTACCCCAGCCCTGGGGGCAGGCTCGGCCTCGCTCATAAACTTGAGCAAAGACACTTCCTCAGCCTGAGCCTCAGTTCGTTCACCAGTGAAATGAGGATGATGGGCTTGGCTTGGGAGGCCTGCTCCGGTGTCGTGACCTCTGTTCTCAGGGCAGGTCACATGCACACCGGGGGAAGGCCAGCCCCCGTCACCAGGCAGGGCCCTCAGGTTCAAGATGAGGCTGGGGATGCCGCGGGGCTCCGACTGGGGCCTCCCACTGGGGCCTCCAGGGTGCGATGTGCCTGGGCCATGGCTGGGGTGGGGATGTGGGGGGCTGTGGGTGTGAGAGGAAGGGTGGACAACCTACCATGTCCACTGGGCCGGGGCCGCCACCATGACTTTTGTGTGTGACCCTCTGCGAGTGTGGGTGGCCGCCAATAGGGACACATTTGTGTCCTTGTGAGTGGGTGTGAAAGGGTGTGTGAATCCAGCCGGCCAGGGAGCAAGGACACTTATCTCCTGTTGCTGGGAGCTTCCTGGGCTCTGAAGAGAATGGAAAGTGATTCATGCAAAGGGGCCCCTCCCCAGTTCCCCACTTTAGCCACGACCTGAGGTATATAGGGTGGCCTGGCTTCCTCCTTTGCCCCCACTCACCAGAGGCCCATGGCCCCCTCCTCCTTCACCTCAGACCCTGTATCTCACTCTGGGGGAGGGGGCTGCCCGGACCTGCAGTCTGACCCTCCTCTCAGTGGCATTTGGGGCGGGGGCGTGGTCCATGCCTGCAGCTCTAGAAGGCAGTGTGCCCCCAAGCCTGGCACAGCTAAGCCCCTGCGGCAGAAGAAGTGGCCTTCAGAGGCCCAGGCTGGGACGCCGTGGTCACCACCCCACACCAGCCAAGTGGTTTTCCAGCCAGAGGAGACCTGCGGGGAGGGGTGAGGAGAGGCTCCACCTGCCCACCGTCTCCCCGGCTCCGGCCATCCTGGCTGCAGCCACTGCCTGTGACTCATTCCCCCTGGGACTGAGCCGGCTCCTCTCCTGGGGCACCGGCCCAGGCTCAGAAAGTTGGGGAGGGAGGAGTGAGGCCCTCTGTGCGGGGAGGGGTCGCAGCAGACCTCTCTGGTGTCCTCTGGCCTCTGCAGACTTCACCTTCCCTTTGCCACAGCCCCAGATTACATAATGGGGCCCAAATGCCTCACAAGTGAGCGGCCCAGCCTGGCAGCTGGACTCAGGAGTCCCTATTCCCCAGTGCCCGCCACCAGCGCACGTCCCCATTCCAGTGCCCGGCTCGCTGGGGGAGTGGGTGGTGCCTCCCACAACCCCCCCCCCCCCACTGTGAGGGGGGGCGCTGGGCAGCCTGGGAGGGGGTGGGGAGGCCCTCTCCAGGGAAATGAATTCCTGGCCTGGCCCCAGATGCCGGCCTGCCCAGCTCTGCTCCGGGCTAACGCTGGGTGCACACACAGCCCCATTGTACGCCTGGGCCCTGTGCCCGCCATGGGCCTGGCACCAGCTCCATCAACAGCAGTGGCTCCGTCAGCTCCTCAGCACCCCCTGCCAGGGCCCGAGCCACTGGGCCCCTGGGGAGGAGGAGGGAGGGCTGGCGATTAGGCTGTGAGTGAGGGTGCCCCGAGCTGAGGCGCCCTGAGGAGCCAAAGGCATACATTTGTTTCTTTGTCAACTGTGGATACAGGGCAGGGAGCACTGTCCCCCATTCACATGGGGCATCAAGACCCCGAGAGGCTGCAGTAGCCTGCCCAAGGGCACACAGCTAGCAAGGGATGGAGCCGGGGTTCGAGCTCAGGCAGCCTTGGTCCAGAGTCTTTTCTGCACCCCTTACTGTGCTGCATACCCAGTCTCCAGGTCAGGGCTGGGGGAAAGGCAGTGCTCCTTCTTTCCCTGGCCCAACGTTGAGGAGCTAGGCAGGCTACTTTCTGGAAAGTACATGTCCCCAGGGTGGAAGGGGACCCTGGAATAGTAGGGTCTGGAGCCGTGCGCTCGTGAGAAGCGTGGTGGTTTTCAAGGATGATACTGGTGGCTGGACAGGCAGAGCAAGTCTCCAGAGTCGGAAGGCGGCTCTGTGCCTCAGTTTCCCTGCCCCACCGGCACTGAACATCCCCTGTGCTTCTTGGCAGGGCGTAAGAATGTAGAGGTGAGGTGTGGCCAGGGCTGAGACCTGGACCCTCATCTCCTTTTCCTATGCTCCATAGGCTGGCTGGGAAGTTCCCTTTTCCCAACCTAGACCAAGGCCTCCTGTTGCTTCTATTCTTAGAGTCTGTCCTGAGCTGCCCCATCTCCTCAGGTTTCCCAGCCTGAAGGGGCCTCTGAGGCCAGAGAGCCTGCCAAGGGGGCAGCCTAGCTCTAGGCTGCGAGGGGGTCCCATCTCTGCCTAGCGCCCAGGCCCCTCAGGCCAGGTTGGAGGGTGCCCAGAATCAACTTCCATGGGTCTCAGCTTATCCACTCATGACCTCCGACCCCATGGGTTTGGGCAGAGCTGAAGCGCCTCCCTTCTTCTCGGCCCAACCTCCTTGTCCCCTGCCCATCGCGGGCACGAGGCCTGGCTCCCCCTTGGTGACACCTCAGCCCTCTCAGCAAATGGACAGGGCAGTTTGCAGGGACCACACGGTTGTGCAGCGCCAGGGCTGGGCCTTGGGGACAGGTGGGGAAGAGAGAGGCTGGAAAGGGACACCAAGGCCAGCTCCCTTCTCACTCCACTCTGGAGTCTTGTCTGCTTTCCCAGTCTGCTTGGGCTCAGCTTACTCCGATTATGCTGTCCCCCAAGACAGCCAACACATCTTCATCCAAGGCCACAGCAGGGCACGTCAAACCCAGAAGGGCCATGTCTGAGTGCCTTCTCCCTGGGAGATGCCAAGAAAGAGAACACCTGGGGACGGCCCTCAGGGAGTTTCTACTACAGCTGAGAAAACTAGGCAGAGTAACTTCTCTGTGCCTCAGTTTCTCATTTATAAAATGGGTACACTAATATTTCCTACTTCCCAGTGTTGTTGAGAAGGGCAGATGAATTAAGACATGGTAAATCCCTTAGGAACAGTTCTTGACAAATGGTAAGTGCTCAGTTCAGGTTTATTGGTAGTAGTCATAGTGGTAGTAGTCATTCTAGTAGAAGAAGTACAATATATGATGTCAGGTAATGCTGTTTTTTTCCAAACTAGGTTGTGCGTACCGGTAGGGACAGGGACTGTCTTACTCATCTCTGTATCTTGGCGTGGGGCACAGAGCCTGGCTTGGAGCAGATTAAGTAATTGTTTTCAAATGGTTATCAGAGGACGGTAGAGTCAGGGTGGGCTGCCTGGAAGAGGTGGCCCTAGAGTAGGGCTTCCTGAGATACACAGGCATTAGACAATCTGTGGATGGAGGATGGGGCAGGGGGTACATCTGGAGGCCTCAATTGTGTTGGGGAGAGAGTGAGAAAACCCCCTGAGCCCAGGACTTGGTGAGGACAGGGGGATCCTGGATGCCTTAAAGGCCCATCTAGGGAGTTACGACTTTATCTGGTGGACAGTGGGGAGCCACTGGGGGTGATGAAGCAGGGGGATGACCTTTCTTTGTTGCTTAGTCCATTTTGTTTTGTCCAAGTGTTCTCCACTTCTCCAAAGACAATAAACCCTCTCTCTGCTCTTCAGTCCCTTCTCTCCAATCCCTATGCACCCCCAGCCCACATATCCACGCTCCGTTCTTGGCCTTCTCTGCTCAGCTGTACCGGCCTGCTCCCCCTGCCTGCTCTTGTCCCCTTCCTCTCCCTGGGCCCTGACCCATCTTCCCTGGGATTGGGGTTGGCTGGACTTGGACTTGAGGGGAGAGGGATACAGGCATGCTGTGACCACATGGTGGGAACCTGTGTGATGGTGACCAAGCCAGGACACCCTGTTCTGACATAGCCCGCTACCCGCTTCAGGGAATGACCCACCCCCACCTCCAGCCAATAGTGTGGCTAAGGCTCCTTAGGAAGAAGTTACTTAGCATTTGTCAACCTGATAAATGGAGATACAGATTTCTCTAACAGGTAAATTAGAGAGTGATGGGCCTTCATTTTCCTGTTATTAAATTTAGCCTAAAAGGATATTGAACTGCATGGGAACCAGACTGTAGAAAACTACTGTGTCTCTTCTGTCTCCTTTCAAACATCCATCCATCTATCTATCCATTATATCCATCCATCCATCCATCCATCCATCCATCACTTCATGCATTATGTCCATCCATGCATCCATCCATCCGTCCATCATATCCATCCATCTATCCATCCATCATACCCATTCATCCATCCATCTGTCCATCACTTCATTTATTATATTCATCCATGCATCCATCCATGCATCTACCAGATATTTACTGAGCACCAAATTAGATGCTTTACGTTTAATCCTTATAGAAGCTCTCCAAGATGGACACTAGCGTCATTTTGTACATGAGGACACTAGGGTGCTGTGGAGTTAAGTAAGTTGCTGAAGGTTACGCAGCCAGTAAGTGATCTGGGATTCAGCTCTACCTGCTTTAAAACACATGTTCATAGTGTGGGATCAGATGGCCTCCCTGGGTGTCCCCAGGGCCTCGTTCTGAGCGTGGAACATAACAGCTTTGCTATTGAATGACAGGCACGCTCAGGTTCTGGAACGCTGGAGTTCCATAGTTCCATCCTAGGAGCAGCCTGGGGTGGGAGGCTATTCTGGGCTTCCAGTTGTACTGGCATTTGCTACTGGTAACCTAGTGTTGCCATTGCTGCCCCTGTAGTGGAGGCTTCTTGATCACGTCACTTGCAACCCAGCACGTGCCTGTTTCTTTTCTTCATCAGGCTAGCTCTGCTTCTGAGGGCAGTCCTGTCTTCCACAGGTAGGAAAGTTCTAGGTATGTGCTTGGCCACTGCATTCAGCCCCACCAGTCTCCCCCAGCGACTGGGCTCTTGGGCACCTGTCTCCCAGTTTGTCCATAGGACACCCAGCCCCCATTTTACTCTGCCCCCTTTATCGGCCTTTCTTTCTAAGCCGTGGAGTTAGCTGCACAATTTCAGGTTGAAGCTGCCTCCTTGGGCCCCATTGGCCGAGACAGGGCTGTGAGTGCAGGCAGTCTACTTGGGAAGTGACCCCAGGAAGCATGGCTAGTGGAGCAGGCTGAGTGAGACACAGAGGGGAAGGAAGCCAGTGAGACGTGTGTTCGGGAGCAGGTGACCGCTGTGGGCACCAGGCTGTCTCAGTGCGGATCTCTGGAGAACGTGCTTTAGAGCTTCCCAGCCGCGGGATGGGGTGAGGGAATTGGGGGTTTATTACTGGCTCCCCCTGGTCTTTGGCCGGGGGAGGGCGGGTGCTGCCTCCATTGGCTCTGGCACAGATGCGTGCAGGTGCTAGCAGTTGGAGGTGCTCAGGTGGGCAGGAGGGACTGGGAGTGTCCAGGGGCCCCGACAGCCTCTGCCGCGCTCACCGAACCCAGGTGTGGTGGCCCGGCCAGTCCCTTGGAGTGTGCCTCTGGCCAAACCCCCTTCCTGCAGCCCTCCTCTCTCCATGCCCACGAAGCTGCCACTCCACCCCACGCCCGCCACTCTACCCCAGGCAGACCCTTCCCACTGGGACCAGTCACCGGTACCACATTCATTACATTCAGCAGATACTTAAGGAGCACCTACTATGTGCCGGGTGCCACCATAAGAGGAGGAAGCTGCCAGGATCCCTCTAGATGCTCACAGCAGAGGAAAGGGATCCAGCGTGAAGGAGGTCCTTCCCATTGGTCCGCCAGACGCGGCAGCCCTTTCCGCCCATCTCTGAGCTCTACGTTCTCTCCTAGAGGGCGGGGCCAACAGGCCGGGGGCGGGGCCGACAGATTGGGTGGCCACAGAGCTTGGGCCACCTTTGAGTCACCTCCCGGCTCTGTCGAGGCTGTGATTGTAGCGGTTTTTCTGACTTCCTTTTCCTTTCTGTCGCTGCCCCTGCCTCTTCCCTCATGGGGCCACTGCCCCGTGGCTGCCCCGTGGCTGCCTTCTTCAGTCGGGAACTGAGCCTTCTAGCGCCCTCCCTCCGAGTCTCTATGGGGAACAGGATGCAATTCACGGTGCAATGGCAGGGGGGCGGGGGGGGGTGAGTTTATTCATGGGCACCCTTCTTTGTCCCTGGTGAAAGCCCTGCCTGGTGCCTGCTTCCTGAAGAGGGGCCTCCTCCTTCTTGACTCCTGCCCCCGCCCCTCAGACTGCACTCCCGCTACTTTCTCCTGCCTTGTAGGGCCCCGGGAGGGGGCAGAGTTAAGAAAGGGAGGTGGTGTGTAGGTAAGGCCGCCTGCTGTAGGGGCAGGGGAGGGCAGGCAACAGGGCTGGGGCAGGTGCCGGGCCTGGCGGGAGCACACAGAACACATGCTCCAAACTCCGTATTGGGCCACAGGCAGGACTGCCAAGTCCCAGTCCCTTTGACTCATCTCTCCAGCCGCCACCCACAGACTTTCCCCTTGATGTTTTCGCTTCCAAACCAGGTTTGGTCAGGGCTCGTGTGCCAGGGCGGCGGGGGCAGGAGTGTGTTGACCTGGGCTGGCCAAGCTCATTCCCTCTGACATTCTCCTCCTACTTACCCGTGGCATCTATTTCCCACCCCGTGGGCAGGGCCAGCGCTGGCAGAGCAAACGTCAATCGTGTACCTGCCCCACTTGGATAGAAAGATGGCTGTACTTATTCGGGGCAGGCGTGTCGGTGTGAGGGCTGGGAGGACATCGGAGACATTCGCGCGAGGTCAGAAAGGGGGCGCTTACGGTGAGGCTTTCGGTTTGTCTCAGGACGGAGCTTAAGCATCTTTGATCAGGGGAGGAGGAGAAGTTGCAGCTGCAGCTCGGCTGCCCGAGTCTTACCCCCATGGGGGAAGCTGGGGAGACAGAAGGACACAGGTTGGGGGAGACGGTGAGTGGGGAGAGCAGAGTGACTGATGCTCCTCCCCCACCCAACACCACAAAAGCCAGGGCACTGGGTTCCTCTCCCTGCCCGGCAAAGGGCAAGTGCTTCTTGTGGCGTTTCAGGACAGCAAAAGGGGTGGGTGGGCCGCTGTGTGCGTTTTGAGAGTGAGACCACCGTAGGGTTCATCTCATACCTGTGTGTGTTGGGGGGGCTGGATGGGGCAGGTGGAGGCGGCTCCCTCACTCCAGGTGCCTGGGGTGGGGGGACATTGCTGTACAAGGTCATTTCTTTTGCTGGGGGGAGAGGTCTCCTCTGGCTTCCAGAGGGAGATGGGGTAGAGGTGTCAGCCGGGTACCTGGGCAGGGCAACCGAGAAGCTGAGTTCTGGGTCTGGGGCGGCTGCCATTGGGGAAGTCCTGGGCTGAGCGAGGGCTAGGCAAGGACCCAGGCAAGGGACCCCTGGATTTTGTGCCCCAACTGACCATTCCCAGAAGCCCAGCTCACACCGAGATGGGGCTGGGGAGGAGGCCCAGCCACCGGGTGGGTGCGGGTAGCAAGGGGAGTCAGCCTGTGATTGTCCAGTGGCCCCTGCCTGCTCCGGCTGCCCTGTCCTGCCCCCACCGGGCATGAGTCAGACCGAAAGCAGAAGCTGGCAGACATTGCGCAGGGTGAAGTGAGGCAGAACCAGCAGTGCTATTTTGGAACCTGGTTAATTCCCCCTTCTGTCCCCCAGCGCTCATCACTCAGGGCTCCCCCCACCTCCTTGCCACCAGCTCTTTGCCTTCCTCGAGGGGACTATTGGGGCGAGACTTGATGTCCCCTGGCACATATGTCGGGGGGTGGGTGTGTTGCTTAAAGCTCCTCTGCTTGCTGGACCCCTCCTGCCTGGCCAAGATTTGCTGGCTTCTCTGGAACAGGCCTTCTGGGGTGTTGGGAGGGCAGGGTGCCCCCTCCTGGTGGGAGCTAGCAGACCGGGTGAAGGATGGTCGGTGGCTTTTAGCACTGCCCCTCCTCCGCTGCTCTCAGGCCAGCTGTCAGCTGCCTCTCCCAGGGCTGTGAGCTGACAAGGGCTTCAGGTGGGAGCGTCTCCCGGCAGTGACTCTTACAGGTTTGGGAGGGATTTCCAGACCCGGAGGGGAGGTATTTTGGGGCCAAGGGCCTTTCCAGAACCCGTGACATCACGCACCCTGCAGCAGCCCCCACTGACCCCCTAGTCAATGGCTCTTTCTTGGGCATCTAGGCCTGCTTGAGGCCCCACATTTTAGGATTTCTTTGGAGCCCGTGTGAGCCTGGGGGCCCCTGGCCGTCCAGCCCGCGGAGGTGACAGAGGTCAGTGGGTGTGTGTTTCTGAGCTGAAGATGAGGGTGTATAGGTGAGAGTGTTACCCACCCGTGGGCCGGGGGGATGGGGGTCCCTGCCACTCCTGAAGCTGTGTGGTCAGGGAGAGGGTGGGCTTTGCTATTGCTCGCGTGATTGTGTGCGTGGGAGATGGGTGCGGCCTCCATCCGCAGTGTGTTGCCGCCTCTCGGGGGGGCCCTGAGGTCAGCGCTCCACCCGGCTACTTACCCCCCAGCAACCTGGGGTGGTGGGTTTCATGCACTGGGGCGGGGGACTGTCAGCAGGCATGTTGCAGGTGACCAATTAGAATGTGGGTCCCTCTTAAGCTCAGGTGAGCAGGACTTGGGTTTCTTGTCACTCAGCTGGGTTTGGGGCTTAGGCGGGGTGGGGAGGGGCAGAGCAGTGTTGGGGGAAGAGTGGTCTCCCAGGCCCGCTGCAGGGCCCCAGAGTCTCCCACGCCTCACGCACAGCGTGCAGACACAGCCTGTCCTCGAGGTTGTCTGCTCTCTGCTGGAGCTGTTCTCTGGGCAGCCGAGTCCTGGGGTGGTGTGTGTGTGTGTGTAGGAGATGCTGTGAGCGTGTGTGAGTAGGTGTGTCTCACACGGCCTGTCTGGGTTGCTTTCCCACTGGGAACCATATCAGCTTCCAGTCAGTGTCTGCAGACTGTTTCCCCTCCTGCCCGAGCCAGAGCCCCAGCACCGAGTAAGCCCGAGTCCAGAGATGGCCTGGAGCCCTGCATTCCCGCCTCCACCTTGGCTCCTAGGCCTGCCTGAGAGTTTGGGTTGTCTGCTCAGGTTCACTGTGCTGCTCAGGCCTGTGCCTGTCCCTTCAAGGATCTCTCTCCACCTCCCAGCTCTCCCCTCCCACCTGTCACACTTGGAGCTAGCAAGTGATCAAGCCCCTGCTAGCTAGCAGGAGGCAGCAAGTAAAGTGACTTTAACGTGCCCACAGATGTCCTAGGAGCCCTTGTTAAAGTGCAGATTCGGACTCAGTAGGTCTCGGCTGGGGCCTGAGCATCTGCATTTCTAACCAGCTCTCGGGGATGTGATGCCTGTGGCTCTTGCTTTGAGTGGTGAAGCCTTAAATGGCCCTCTTCCATCCAAACTCCATCCAGATGGACTCTGCTCATCCGGCCAGGGAACTAACCCTCAGGGGCCACCCCCTAGGTGCACTTCAGCTCCTTTGATCCCCTCACCTATTCTGAAGGAGGTGGCATTACTGCCATCCTGTTTTACAGATGGGGAAACTGAGGCTCTGAGAGGTTGAGTACCTGTCCCAGGTCACACAGCTGGAAAGTGGCAAAACCAGACTTGAACTCTGGTCTGTCAGGTCCAGAGCACATGAGCATTCCACTAGACCCAGCCATCTTCCGGGGAGCGGACTCAGAAGGCTGAGATGCAGCAAAGGGGGGTGGGTGAGGGGTGGGACCGCAGCTGCAGGGAACATCCAGCCCCACCTGCCTAGCCCAGGGCCCCTCCGCTGATGGGCTTACGACCCCCTACCTGCCTCCTCAGGCCCTTTCTGGACTGACTCCCCGCCTGGGCACCCAGCCTGCTGCCGTGCCCCTGTGCACTCACCTGTGTCTGCGGAGGTTGTGTACGCAGACCAGGCCCCCCAGCTCCACTGCCTACCAACGTGCAACCTTGGGCAAGTTGTCAGCCTCTCTGCCTCAGTTGTCCCCTTGTGAAGTGGGGGATATACTACTACTTCCCCAGTAGTATGTGCTTGGAGGATTACATCAGTAACATGTATCAACTCAGAACCGTGCCTGGTGCATAGGAATCGCTCAGTGCCAGTAGTAACAAACGCCTGCTGGTTTGTTCCCGGAGACCATAGGCCACCTTCTGCGAATGTAACGCAGTTGTCAGGGCTCCTAGGTGTTTTTCTTCCTTCTTTTTCCCCTGCAGTCTTCCAAAGCCTTCTTTTATTAGGCAAAGCCTGGATACTTCAGTTTTAAAGAGGTTGTTTTTGAAGTCCTCAGAGGCAGATTAAATTCTTAAAAAGAAAGCCAAGCAGTAGGAGTTCATTGCAGTGGACAAGCAGAGATTGGAGAGGCCTTCGCAGCAGGGAGGAAGCAGAGGAAGCCCCCAAGGGCGGGGGTTAGGAGCCAGGCGCCCAGCCTGGGGCAGGGAGACCTGGGTTTGGAGCTCAGGTTTGGGAGTCAGAAGCTTCTCCGTGTGCCGGCTGCCCGCTCCTCGCTGCCCCTGGGCTGCATCCTCCTCTTCTGAGGAGATGGACGATCGAAGACTGGGTCTCCAATGCTGCCACAGCTCTGGAGAGGGAGCTCCTGAGCGTTGGAAAGCAGCGCCCGGCTCTCCCTGTCACAGGCCTGTAGGCTGGCTCCCCGGGCACCCGGCCCCAGACCCATCCATGCTGCCCGAACCCTGCACCTTCCTGGACAGAGCAGGAAGGGGGCCACCACGGCCCTTCCAGCCTCCTCACGTGATCAACCAGGGGTCCAACTGGGAGAGGGGACAGGACGTGTCTGAGGTCACACAGCTGGGTCGTGATATAGCCAAACGCGGTTTTTCGATCCCACTCTGCCCTTTCGGAACAGACTCATTCCAGAGGGTCCGAACTCCCGGGCCCCAGATCCATGATGGTACACAGTGACCAATCAGGCGGAGCCTTGAGACTCATCTTCCCTGGTGGGGGTATCGGTGACCTTATGGGCGGACCTAGCATCCACCGAAACTTAGCTGAGCTTCCCTCAGCAGGGGGATGGGATCAGGTGGGCTGGGGTGGGCGGGGGAGGTCACATGGGGCCTGAAGCCCTCGGAGACCCGCCTGGAAATCCTCCCCTTGCTCTCCAGGCCCCTTTCCTGTCTGGGGTGCCATCTGTGGGCTGTACTCCCTGCCCTGCCCCTCCCTCTGCACGTCCAGCTCTGCTGCCGTCCAGTGCCAGATCTCTGGTCCATGTAATCGCATTTCTGTCCAGCCAGTTTGATATAATTTCCCCCTGAGGCCCTCATGTGGCCACGTTACCGCCTCAGTGAGGTCCAGATATATGGTCTCCTGAGCCCTGGGCATGGATTGTCTTGGCTGTTCGGCAAGAAGAGAGCCTGCAGGCGGGCGGGGCCTGGCCTGTGTTCTGGGCATCCAGGAGGGCCGAGGGGTGTGCAGGCCTCTCTGGGACCCTCTGGAGGGTTCGCTGAGGGCAACGCGGGGTGAGGGGGTGAGGCAGGGCTGGGAGTTTACGGGAACAATAATCCATCTATCTACGGGGATCTTCCCTGTGGACCCCTGGTTACCTCATGGGACTGGAGCTGGTGGTGGTCGCACACCTGAGGGAGACCTGGGCTGGCCAGGAACACTTCACTATGCTCTTGCAGTGTGGCCTCGCACAGGGCCCTTAACCTTTCTGAGTCTTGGTTTTCTCATCTGCAGAGGTTCTGTTTGTCCCATGAAGTTTCTGTGGGGGACTGGTGAGATCTGATATAGGTCATGTGCTGAGTGCAGTGCCTGGTCCATCGTGGGGCCTTGGAGTGTCTGCTGAATGCGTGAACAGGTGGTAATTGAGCACGTGACGGGGGTTGGATGAGCAGCCTCCCAGGGCCCTGAGCCTTGTTCTGGGAAGTCTGCCGGCTAGGATCGGGTGGAGGTTCTAAAGAAGAAAGCTGATTTCTCTGGGAGCTTCCTTGTAGCTGGGGAGACTGGAGGTGACTAGGAAACAACTGGAGAACAAAGCAGTGTGGCCACAGGCAGGCTGTTCAAGGGGATGGGGTGTCCAGGACTGGGGGTGCAGGGGAGAAGGGGAAGAAGGGGGTTTCAGCCCCCTTGCCCTACTCTAACCCAGGAGACAGGTGGCTGCCCACTGAGCGACAGGGTGAGGGATTCTGCAACGTGTGTATCTGTGTGTGAGAGACAGAAACAGACAGACAGCAGAGGGTCTGCATGTGTGGCTGGGCTGAGTCTATGCGTATCCCAGGGTGGACATCTCCCAGGACCTTTCTGGTTTCTCCCTCCGTGCTTCCCTCAGCCACGTGTCCCCCGGCCCCCCCATCCTTCAAAGCCCAGTGGCAGCCCTCCGGGGATAGGCCTCATGCCAGGGTCCAGCTGATCCCTATGGGACAAGACAGGCACCTCTCTGGTCTGGGATTGCCTTTGAAGCTACCCGCCTTGCCGCACAATCGCCTTGCCTCGCCCCAGGCCAGCCAGGAGGTGCCGGCTCCCACCCTTTCCTGTGGGATGTGAGCTGGGTCCTCAGGCTGATGGGCCTGAGCTCTGGGCCCTGGAGGCCACTCAGCAGGCGGGGAGCTCCTGTGGCTGCCCTTCGTCTCCCCTCTCCTTCCTCTCCCTCCTCTCCACCTCCTGCCTGTGTTCAGGCTTGTCTGAAACAAGCCCCTGCCTGTACTCCCCCCACCCCCGGGCCTTCTGCAGCATCCTGTGGTGCACACTTACCGGGGCAAGTGTGAATTCCAGTTGCTTTTTTTCAATGTTGGACGCATCCGGAGAGCCCACTGTTGCCTTTCATGACCCCTAAGGAACCACGGATCAGCTAAGATAATAACGACCCACATGCCTAAGTGTCTCCAGCGCTGAGCCCTGTGCTAAGCGTTCTCTTTAGAACTTAGAGAGGTGGGTTTCACTGTTCCCCACCTGCCTCTCCCATAGCACCGCAGTGAATTATGTATAATATACAAGCTTTAGAAAAGAAAATCTTTTAAAACCCAAGGCTTTTCGAGAGGAAACAAAGAGGGTGCCTGGTATTGGGAAAAGCTGGCCAAGGCCTTTCTGCTTCTGGCCAGTCTGTAAGGAGAGACAGAAGCTGGTGATCACTAGGCAGTGCTGTCCCCCCCACCTGGGGCCTTGTTATGGGGTGTGTGTGCGTGTGTGTGTGTGTCAATGGATGGGGGAATGGACGGGACCCTTTCCTCAAAAGAAATTTAAGAATAGAAAGAGGAGACTCACCCAGGGATGCCCCCGGTGGGCATGGATGAAACGAGAGTAACCAGTGACCGAATGGTGTCACCCTTCTGCCCATGATTTCACCCTTGCAGAGGTGAAATCACCCGGCATCCCAACTTAGATCACAGCAGCTCTCTGGGAGAGGTTCCCCAACTGGTAAGCCCCACTTGAGTGTTGGAAAGGCTGAGGCTAGGCTCAGACACTGAGTCAGGCCCAAGTCTGGGATTCATCCCCAAGCCTTCTGATGCCAAGTTCCCATAGCATCTTGTGGGAAGGCATGCTGGCTCCGGGGGATCTCATGACACCTCCCTACCCTTAGCTCTCTTTGGGTTTGGCCCAACTGATGCCCGCCAGGCCCTGCAGGGACCCGTGACTGCCTTGGTAATTTGGAACGGCCCTGTCCTAAGGCGAGGGGGTTGCGTGGACATTCTCGTTCCGTTTCCTAGTTCATCAGGCCTTCCTTTGCCACATCCTCGGCCAGAGGGGGCTCAGAGCAGATAAAACAAACCCCAGACCTGGAATCTTCCCCTCTCTTCCCTTCCCAAGGCTGGAAGGTCATCCAGGAGGTCTCGGGGTCCTTCGCCCTGCTTCCGGGGGCCTCGGCACCTGTTCAGGAGGCCTTCCTTTAGTGGTTGGTTTGATTTCCCCCCCCGGCCACGACTGGGCAGCTCCCACACAACTGGTAGTTTGTAACAGACTGGGTCAGAAGAAAACTTCTTCCTACCACAGAGGTGCAGAATGTGATGAATGGCTTAACCAAGCATCCCGGCCTCTGAGCTTCCACACTTTGTTGTTTCAGCCGCCAGACATATGTTTTTTTCTGGGAATACAGGAAATTATCTCTGCCCTTTGAGGGAGGGCAGAATTTTTTCTGCTTGTGTTTGGGGATTCCAGACCGTTCCCTCATCCTGGGCACCCTCTGGCCCCCTGAGCTGGAATGAAAGAGATCAGCTGCTGAAACACTTTGATTGGTGGGGGGCGGGGGGAGAGACGCGTCTTCAGTGGAAATCCCTAAAATAAAATGTGGCTACCTTGTCCCAAGTGCAGGACCAAGGCCAAACTCTTAAGTCCCAGGACTAGGGTGGTGGAGCCAGACTGCCAGCATCCAGCCTCGCCACTTATTAGCTCTGTGACCTTTGGCAAGTGACAACCTCTTTGTGCCTGTTTCCTCATCTGTGTGTGTGAGGGGGACAGTACTGGTACTCATGTCATGAAGTGATTGTGAAAGTTAAATAAGGTGCTTTGAACCATACCTGGCGCATAGTAAGTACTCTGTAAGCATTAGTATAACATATTTTTCCTCATTAGATATACAGGGACTTCCCTGGTGGTCCAGTGGTCAAGAATCTGCCTTCCAATGCGGGGGACGTGGGTTTGATCCCTGGTCGGGGAACTAAGATCCCACATGCCTCGGGGAAACTAAGCCTGCGTGCTCTACAGCCCGCACGCCACAGCTAGAGAGAAGCCCACACGCCGCAACTAAGACCCGACACAGCCAAACAAATAAATTAATTAATTAAAAAAAAGAAAGATATACATTTTCATTATAGAAAGAGAAGAATATTCCACAGGTAAAAAGAAAAAAAATCGGGCTTCCCTGGTGGCGCAGTGGTTGAGAGTCCGCCTGCCGATGCAGGGGACACGGATTCGTGCCCCGGTCTGGGAAGATCCCACATGCCGCGGAGCGGCTGGGCCCGTCGGCCATGGCCGCTGAGCCTGCGCGTTCGGAGCCTGTGCTCCGCAACGGGAGAGGCCACAACAGTGAGAAGCCCGCATACTGCAAAAACAAAAAAAAAACAAAAAAGAAAAAAAATCACTCATGATTACATCATCCAAAAAGTCAGCAATATTTTAGTATATTTCCTCCCAAGAGGTTTTTCTACACATATTTGTACATGATGATCAGATTTTATATACAATTTTGCATCCTACTTTTTGTCACTTGCCATATCCCTGTGTTACTGATTGCAAATACAACATCTGAGGAGGAGGAACACAACGTAATTTTTTTTGTTTTTTGACTGCGTGGCTTGCAGGATCTTAGTTCCCCAACCAGGAATTGAACCTGGGCCCTCAGCAGTGGGAGCGCAGAGTCCTAACCGCCGGATGGTCAGGGAATTCCTGAACACAACATAATTTAACCGTCCTATTGCTGGACATTGAGATTATTTTTTATTTTTCGCTATATAGTGTGATGGGCATCTTTATGCATAAAAGCCTTTTCTGCATTTGAGATTTCTTCCTCAGGCTAGTGGATATTTTTTCAGGCTTTGATACATATTGCCAAACTGCTCTTCCAAAGAGGATGTCCCAAGCTACATTCCGGCAGTTGCATTGAAGCTGCCTGGTACCAAAGGCATTTTAAAGTCGTAGCCACACTTGGGTGGGGGAGGGGAGAGGGTAATTCATTCAACTTTTACATTCTTTAAGGTCTGCCCTCATTCTTACGTAAAATTTTAGTGAAAGTAGGACACACCTACAGGAAAGTGTACAAACTATTGAGTGAGCATCTGGATGTATTTTCATAAACTGGACACTCCCGTGTCACCAACCCCGGCCTCATATTACAGAACATTCCTAGTCCCCACACCCACCCCAGGCTGTCCCCTGCCACCTCCCTGTCACTCCCCCTGCAAGAGTAACCAGGATCCTGACTTCTAACACGCAAGATTCGTTTCCCCCGTTTTTGAACTGTCTGTACATCGATCGTGCTGTGTGCGTGTTTGCCTTCTTTGGTTTGCTGTTATGTCTGCAGGAGTCATCTGAGTTGTGTGTAGCAGTAGTTGGTTCACTTCCATCACTGAGCAGCGTTCCAGGGCATGGAGGTACCACAACTTCTTTATCCATCTTTCTGCTGATGGACGTTTGGGTGGTGTCCAGTTTTGGCCACTACGTATAGCGCTGCTGTGAACTTTCCGGTCTGTGTCCTCTGGTGCCCACACGGATGCTTTTCTGCTGGGCAGATACTTAGGAAGGGAGTTGCTGGCTCATGGCGGCGACTATGTATTTTCTGCTTCCTGCTCGTATTTTTTTTTTTTTTTTTTTTTTTTGCGGTACGCGGGCCTCTCACTGTTGTGGCCTCTCCCGTTGCGGAGCACAGGCTCCGGACGCGCAGGCTCAGCGGCCACGGCTGACGGGCCCAGCCGCTCCGCGGCATGTGGGATCTTCCCGGACCGGGGCACGAACCCGTGTCCCCTGCATCGGCAGGCGGACTCTCAACCACTGCGCCACCAGGGAAGCCCTCTGCTCGTATTTTTAAAGGATCATCTGGAAGGCAGAAAAATCCCCAGGGCAGTTCAGGCCCCACAATTAATTGAAGGGAGGTGCCTCGGCTCAGGGCTTTTTGGGGGGCCCTCCATGAAAATCATGTCCCCTCCGAAGGCTTGTGTCAGGGCTGTAGTGGAAACTGAGTTAGGCCCTGGGTCCTGGCCCTCCAGCTCCAGCTGGCATGTGGCTTCTGACCCTGGCCTGTGCCTCCAGAGGCCACTCGGTATCCTCACCGGGGGTCCTCAGCTGGCCTCACAACCATCGCGCTGAGCAGGGCAGGGCTCGGGCCAGACTCCAGGTGGAGCTGGGGGGACCCAACTTCGGACATGATTGGAAGCAGGTTGGGCCCCTCACAAAGCCCTAGAAGCTGCCCTACTTCCTTTTCCCTTGTTTTAAAAGAATCACACAAGTAACACATCTTCACATCCTCGGAGCAAAGTCTTCGAAAGTGGAATGAGAAATTACACAAACCGCTCTCCCCCCCCTGCTCTACTGCCTCTCCCCAGAGGCAGCACAGTGGGCAGCTTGGGTGTTGGGGGTGCCCGGATGAGTGGATAAAACGCGGGGGCTGTGAGCCAGGCTGCCTGGTTCGAATTGCCCTCCTGCTACTTAGCAGCTGCGTAACTTAGGGCCAGTGACTTCACCTCTCTGTGCCTCAGTTTCTCCCTGAAAATTGAAGGCAATAATAGTAGTCACGGCCTGGGGTTGTGAGGAACAGATGAGTTAATAGTTGAAAAGCACCTAGCCCAGCCCTGACCCATGGCAAGGATTCAAAGAGCATCTTGATTCTTCTAGTCTTTTCTACACATTTACTCATTTCCTGCCTAAGTGGGCTCCGGCTGTACATTTTATTCTGCAGTTTGATTTGTCCACTCAGTGCTGTATCTCTGAGATCTTCTTTCCTATATCTGAGACCTTTCTGTTCTGGGACCCTCTTTCTCCTTGCGTCTCCTCATGGAGTCCACTGATTTCTCCCCATCTTTCCCCTCCCTCTGTCCACATCTTCCCTTGGAAAAGGTTCTGACCAGCCTGTTCACACTAAGGCGTAAATGACTGACGAGGGAGGCTGGTGTGAAACCACCTCGGGCCCCTGACCAGAGGAGGGCACAGCTTCGGAGGGGAGCCGGGAGCCACCCGTTATCAACGCCTAAGGGCTGTTCTGTTAGGTGCGTTCTGCACACTCACTGTGTCTCCTTGAATCCTCACAACGACCCCAAGAGGCAGGTGCCATTATTGGCTCCATTTTACTGGGGAGGAAACCAAGGCACAGAGAGGTTAAGCGGCTTTCCCAGAGTCACCCAGCCAGTATGGGCAGAGCAGGCACTTCGGCCACCTCTGTCGACTGTGAAGTCCATTTTGGTCACAACTAAACTAGAACCCCGACGCAGCTTAGGGAAGGTAGAGGCAGGTGGGAGGCTCTGGGGGCGCCTCAGCAGAGGCAACCTGTGGACTCTGAGGGTGCAGATGGGGGCAGCTCTCATGGCCTCGGCTGCAACTGAAGCCCCTGCTATGTTTTCCATGCTACTGGGCAGGGGCAGGAATTCTCTGGAGCATCAGACCCCCTGGTCCCCTCAGGAGGAGGGGACAGGGGCGAAGGTTCTTCAGGGAAACACCCTAGCCCCGGGGTCTGCATCGTAGTGGGCACTCGAGTTCCCGGTGTTACCGAGTACATGCACGGTGGCCCTTTCCAGGCCTGGTGGGTCTGACGTCAGACAGTGGGGAGGGTCTGGGGCATTTTAGATCTCCTGTATTCCTCCTCTCAGCCCTTCCTGACCAGACTGGGCACTGGGGGAGGCTGCGAGTGGCCCTTAGGCTTTGAGTGAGCAGGTGTGCTTGGGGATTGGGGGGGTGTTAGCACCCCCAGGGTCTCTCTTGGGCCACCCTATCGCCCTTGGATCCCCTCACCCCTCAACTCCCGCCCTTAACCCCACACCCATCCCACCTGGCCAGGCTGGGAGCCAGGGCAGGGGGCTGGGACTCTGCGGGTGGCAGCAGCTCTGCGAGGGGGGTGAAAACTTCGACAACAGGGTTGGGGGTGGGAGAGTCCCCTTCTGTCAGAGGACTGGGGACAGGCTAAGGCTTCTGACACTCTTTGATACACAGACAGCTGAGGTTCATAATTCAATATCCTCCCCCAGGAGGCTCTCACAGACCCCGGCTGGGTGGTGGGGCAGGGATTCCTGCGTCCATTTTACAAGTGAGCAAACTGAGGCTGGCGCAGGCAGTGAGAGGCTGAGCAGGCTGAGCCCATGTTCTCACCCAGCACAGGATGGGCGCCCAGCCCTTTGTGAGAGAAACAAGGGGTTCGTTCTCCCTCAGTCCTCCCCGTGCCGGCTGGCACTGCCAGGCTCAGTGTCTGCACCCTCACCCCACCCCTGCCCCCATGGGCCAACTGAAGTTAGATTGTTCCTGAGGGGGAGGGGCTCGCTGCATTTGTGAGCGGGCAGGGGGTGCAGCTGCGAGGGGAGTGAGCTGGGCTGGGGTCAGAGCCTGTGAGGTCTGCAGGCTGCAGTGCAGGCAAAGACAGGCTACCCCTCTGTAGGAGCACAGGACAGAGATGGAGGCTGCAGATGTGTCCCTGCTACAGGACAGAGGAGGGGGGGAAAGGGTGTGTCTGCTCCTTTCTCCTTGGGAACTGTCCATAGGGAGCTGGGCGGAGAGACCCCTGGGGCTGAGGCAGCCTCGTCACAAATTCCTGGCCTACAGGGACAGAGAAGGGAGGAAGGGAGGTGAGGTTAGGGCCGCTGAGTACTCAGCCCTCCAGCTGGGTAGCGCTGCTCCACTTTGCAGGGTGACTAGGAGCAGCCCTGGCTCGAGGGTCAGGTGGCTTGGGCGGCCCTGGGTCAACCAGATGTGCAACCTGGGACAAACGCCTTCGCAGCTCTAAATGGAGACATGATGGTCTGAAGACCCTTCACCCTCACCCACCATGAGCCGGGGAGCCAGAATGTGGGATTGGGTCCCAGCACTGTCCCCGCTGCCTGAGACCTAACCTCCCTGTGCTTCTGTTTCTCCTTATCTGTAGAAGGAGAATAATAACCAAAGCTACCAGATGGGGCTGTTTGAGGTTAAAGTGCTTGGAACGGTGCCCAGCACACAGTAAATGCTCAGATAGATGCAAATTACTATTATTTCCATGATCCGGTGATTTTCACTGAATATATGCCAGTACCTTCCGCTAATGCTGACTTAGTCTGATGTCTGGCATTAGGCAGAACATGTCAGCCTGTGCTGCTTTCCTTTGCCACCCCCAGAGGTCTGGTCTCATTCTTAGGACCTTGGGCACAGCTCTGGCGTCTGGTCTACGCTGTGGCTGACCCTCCAATCTTGTGCTGATCCATCCCTCACCCGCTCAGCCTACCAAGTGCTGCACACTGTTGAAGACGCATTATTTTCATTTAACGCTTTCACCAATCTTCTGAAACTCTTTACAGGTCAGGTAACTGAGGCTCAGAGAAGTTAAGTGACTTGCCCAAGGTCACACAGCAAAGAAGTGGCAGAACTGAGATTCAAGCCCTGTTTGTAGCACTTGCTCAACTACAAAGTTGTACTGCCTCTTGCAATATCGCTGAGAGGGGACCCTGCAGCCCCTGTCAGGACCTTATGGCATCTGGGCACCCCCAGGGCCCCTGCACCTCTCAGAGAGTCTCAGCCCATCCCAGCTGGGAAGGACCTTAGAAATCACCCAGTCCAACGTTTTCATCTTGTGGATGGGGAGATGGAGGCTCAGAGAAGGGGAGGGATGTGCCCGGGGTCACTCAGTGAGCTAGGGCCAGAGTGCGACCAGCTGCAAGACTCATTCTGTCCTGTCCTGCCCCCTTCCCAAACAGGCCTTAGTCCCCTGTCCTCCTGAGACCCTTCAAAGATCAGGGCTGATGTGCTGGGTGGTGGAAAGCTCTCCCTGGGCCCTGGGAGGACCAGGTGCCCTGCAGTGGCCCTCCCTGCGCAGGGTTACAGTGGCCTGAGGACTTGCCTTTCTCATTTACTGGCCTGTAGATGCCAGGAGCTCAGGGACTGCAGCTGGCTCGCTGCTGTATGGCCAATGCTGCTTCATAAATAGTAACCATTCCCTGCACATGTTCACAGAAGCCTGAGGCGCAGCAGTGAGCAAGCCAGACAAAATGCCTGCCCTCAGGGGAGTTTGCATTCCTATTGACAAAGAGATAGAGAATGAATTGAAATAACTAAGCAAAAATGTGTAATATTTAAGATGGTGGTAAGTGACGTGGAGAAACAAAACAGGGAAGGAGCATAAAGTGGGGGGCGGGCTGGTGGGGGGGTTGCAGTTTTAAATAGGGTAGTCATGGAAGGTCTCTGTAAGGAGGTGACCCACTTGAGTGGTGGAGGTGAAGGAATGAGCCATGGTGGTGTCTGGGGGATGGGCACCTCAGGCGGAGGGAAGCGCAGGTGCAAAGGCCCTGAGGTAGGAAACATGCCTGGTATGTCTGAGGGATTGGGTGTGGCTGGAGCAGATGGAACACGGAGGAGAGTAAGAGATAATGGGGTCACAGGGATCATGAGGTGGGGACAGATCACAGAGGGCTTTTTATGGTGAGGACTTTGGTTTTTACACTGAGTGAAGCAGGAGCCATGGAGAGTTCTGAGCCGAAGGAGGGCGAGGATCTAACTTGGTTTTAACAGCACCCCTCTGATTACTGAGTTGCAAGTAGAATGTCATGGGGCAAGCAGGAGGGAGTCTGACGTTAGGCGGCGCCTTCAGGAAGCCAGGTAAGGCAGAGCAGAGGCTGGGCTCGCGCTGGTGGCAGCGAGGCAGTGGCAGAGGAGGATGTATCTGACGTCAGCTCTGGAGGCTCACCAGGTGGCATGAGAGAGAGAAAGGAGTCAAGGTTGACTTCAAGTCTGGGAGGCTGACCTGGAGGGAGTCTCCTCTGGCCCAAGAACCAGCAGACTTGGGTTTAAGTCTCTGTCACCCACTTGCTTGGTGACCTTGGGCACATCCCTCCCCGTCTCCTGTAAAATGTGGTTGCCCTTGTCCCGGCCCCTTCCCCGAGACCCCGTGCACTTGGTTATGTTTTTTGTTTGTTTGTTTGTTTTGGGCTGCACGGCGTGGCTTGGGGGGATCTTAATTCCCTGACCAGGGATGGAACCCGGGCCCCCTGCAGCGGAAGCACAGAGTCCTAGCCACCGGACCACCAGGGAAGTCCCAAGACCCCATGCACGTTGAAGGGGACCGTGCCTCACAGCACTGCCCCCTCCCGTCCGCAGGGAGCCAGCGGCCACCATGGCGTCACGCATCGGCCTCCGCATGCAGCTCATGCGCGAGCAGGCGCAGCAGGAGGAGCAGCGGGAGCGCATGCAGCAGCAGGCCGTCGTGCATTACATGCAGCAGCAGCAGCAGCAGCAGCAGCAGCTGGGGGCGCCGCCCACCCCCGCCATCAACACCCCCGTCCACTTCCAGTCTCCGCCACCCGTGCCCGGGGAGGTGCTGAAGGTAAGGCCTGCTCCGCCCTGTCCCTTCGCCCCGGTCCTTGGAGCCCCCGCCCTGAGCCCTTTACCTCCTCCCCGCTCCAGGTGCAGTCCTACCTGGAGAACCCCACCTCCTACCACCTGCAGCAGTCCCGGGACCAGAAGGTGCGGGAGTACCTGTCTGAGACCTACGGGAACAAGTTTGCTGCCCACATCAGCCCTGCTCAGGGCTCCCCAAAGCCCCTGCCAGCCGCCTCCCCGGGCGTGCGGGCCGGACACGTGCTGTCGTCCTCAGCCGGCAACAGTGCTCCCAACAGCCCCATGGCCATGCTGCACATCGGCTCCAACCCTGAGCGGGAGGTGAGTGAGGAGCTGGCCGGTGCCTGCCACCAGCAGAGCTGGGGCCACGTGCTGTGCTCCTGGGACTCCTAGTCTAATGGCAGAGGCAAGATACTGCCCAGGGAGCCCAGGTCTGAGGGGAGACACGGCCTCGCCCTCGAGGAGCCCCCGTCTGAGGGGAGACACGGCCCCGCCCTTGGGGAGCCCCCGTGTGAGGGGAGACACGGCCCCGACCTCGGGGAGCCCCGGTCTGAGGGGAGACGCGGCCCCGCCCTCAGGGAGCCCCAGTCTCCCAGGAGAAACACCCCTACTTTGGAAACCTCTGCTGGGGAGAAACAGGAGACTCATGCAGGAATGCCCAGCACACTTGCAAAGCCATGTCCTGACAGCAGGTATATAAAGCCGTCTGCCTGGCCAGCTTGGCTCCTTGGGAAGAGCCCTGGCCTAGGCCTTGGGGCCTGGGGGACCTGGACAGCTCATCCTCTCTCTGGGTCTGTTTCCTTCCCCCCAGGTGAGCAGATGGGGTGAGGTGGGCACCAAGGTCCCTTCAGGTCAGTGGCTGTCCCAGTGCCCCCTTTCCCCTGCCTTTCTCCGAGTAGGCACCCCACAATATGGACTATTTTTTCCCTTTCAGTTTGATGTCATCGACAACATTATGTGTCTGGACGATGTCCTGGGCTTCATCAATCCCGAAACTCAGATTCCCAATACGGTATTGCTGGCCAGGGCGGGGTGGGTGTGTCAGAGGGAGGGGCAGTGGCCCTGCAGCGGCTGTGAGCCTGGAGAGAACTAGAATATCTCCTACAGAGATGAGAGTCACCTCCATCAAATCATGTGACGAGGGCCCAGGGTCCCGCAGAGCTGTGAATCCAGAGAGTGCACCGTAGCCTGCGTGCGTGGTGGGGCCTGGGGGGAGAGGTGGCTGGGGAGGGCTTCCTGGGTCGGAGGAGGGGCAGGAGGCACTGGTACTGAGGGGAGCAGTGTGGCCCCAGGAAGGCCTGGAGCTGATGAGTGTCTCTGAGATATGGGGCACCCTCTTCTACCCAGCCCAGGACCCAGAAAGCACAGGCCTGTGTCCCTCACTCCGAGGGGCAAGTGGTTTCAGGCTGGTTCGGTTCCCTCCCTCTGGCAGCCTCCTGGCAGCGTTAACGCTCTCTGGGCTTCCTGGGCAGAGGTGACGGGGCAGGTGGGAAGGGGTCAGGCTTGGAATCAAGAGGCCTCGATTCTGGCTTTGGCTGTGACTCTGGGAAGTCCCTTAAGTGTTCTGAGCCCCTGGGGATGATGCCTTCTACCCATGGGCTGGTGGGAAAATTAGATAAGGCAAGAAATTGGGGGCTAGCTCTGCACAAGGGGGACGGGTACTTACACTGAGCAGGTGGAATTGCAGGCGTCCCCTTCCCTTCTTTTTGGAGATCCCTGAACCTTAGCTGCTCACTCCTGCCCCTTGGGCCCCAGCCCATTGCTGCTGAGGGAAGTCAAGGAGTCAGTCCTCAATCCCCGCTGCCTGGTGACAGTGCCCAGGGGCTCATCAGGGGTTGGCAGGGGCCAGTGGGTCGGAAGCCTGCTGCCAGCAGGGGCATCGGGGGCTGGGAGGCCAGGGAGGAGGGCACAGCGTCTGGCCCCTTTAGTGGGGGCCAGGGTACCCTGCAGGGTTCTGGGCCTGTGATCTGCTCTGCGTGAATGTGTGGCAGGAACTGGGAAGATCTTTCCAGAGCTCAAACCTGTCCCTGTGGGGCCCGTTTAAACCCCCAATGGCTGCTCATCACCAAGTCCCAGGGTCTCTGCAAGTGGAACCTGCCCTCCGGAGTCCGGCAGGATCTCCCCCCACTCCCCCCACCACCACTGCGCTCCTTTGGCTTGAGGTGCTTGTGACCTCATGCTGTGTCCAGGCTGCTTCCCTGCTCAGCCATCCCCCAGCCCATAGTGCCCTTCCTCACCACGCCCTCTGGAAACCTTCCAGATACTCCAGAATAGATTAGGTGCCCCTCCCCTTGACTTCCAAAGGCCCTGGGGGAAATCCTCTCACCCACTATCTCCTCTCTCTCCAGCTGCTTCCCAGCGCTGGCTGGTTGCTCCTTGAGGGCAGGGGCCGCCTCTTATTCAGCTCTGGACTCTGCCCTGGGTGACCCCAGCACAGCCTCCCCCAGTGTCCCGGGGAATCCTGGGACGATGGGCCCTGGGGAGAGCCCCCCGAAGACAGGGGGCTGCTCATCGGGTACCCTTCCCCACCTCACCCTGCAGCTGCCCCTGTCCAGCAGTCACCTAAATGTGTACAGTGGAGACCCCCAGGTCACCACCTCCCTGGTGGGCGTCACCAGCAGCTCCTGCCCAGCCGACCTGACCCAGAAGCGAGAGCTTACAGGTACCAGCCCGCTGCTTCCCTGCGCCCCAGCTCCCGAGTCCCTGCCGCTGCCCTTCCCCTCCCAGCTCCTCTCTCCTCTCCTGTTCTCCAGATGCTGAGAGCCGGGCCCTGGCCAAGGAGCGACAGAAGAAAGACAATCACAACCTCAGTGAGTCTCCCCAGCCCCTCTTCCTCCCCTCACCTGGGCTGGCTCAAAAGCCACTCTCTGACCCGCACAGCTTCTAGGAAGGATTCCCTACCCAAGGCTTTAAAATCCTGGCTTTGGTGTGACTGGGTTCAGCACAGCCCTCTTCCCGTCAGCCCTTTCTAGGAAGGGGTGGGAGAGGCGCTCCAGGGAGGAGATATTCATGATATTCCCAGCACTTCAGAGGGAATGAGTTTATCAGATTGTTTTCTTTAGGACGTGGAGTCTGGGAAGGAGTTCTGGGCAGTGGAGAGAGAGAGTCTTCCCCAGGCAGCTTCGCCCGCTACAGCCTGACCCCCTAGCTGTGTCCGACCTGCCCCCGACCCCCTCACCCCCGTAGAAATCCCATTTGGTTGGTCACCCATTCCTTCCCAGAAGGACTAAGGCATCCCTGCTTGGGCTGGACCCTTCGTCCCAGGTGGGGTCCTCATCCCCCTAACGGCCCCTCCTGGAATTTGTTACTTTTAGTTGAAAGGAGACGGAGGTTCAACATCAACGACCGCATCAAGGAGCTGGGAATGCTGATCCCCAAGGCCAACGACTTGTGAGTGGGTTTCTTGGAGGAAGGGAAGGGAGGGCAGCAGCTCACAGGTATTACCTGCTGGTCGCCAGGGGGAAGGGATGGGAAGAGAATCCCTTGGTTGCTGCCTTAAAGAGCTTATCACCTATTTGGGAAAGAAGATTCCTCCCTCCCCCAAATAAGGAAGGCTCAAGACTACTAGAGGAGCAGACTTCCCAGAAGTGAGGGTGGGGTCAGGGGTACTTCCTGAAGGAGGAGTCAAGCTGGGAAAGTTTGGCAAGGCCACGGGACTGGTGCAGAGGTGGTCCAGGGACAGGAGTAGTGAGAGTCAAGGATGACTGTGGGTGTGGGTTTTGGTGGCAGGAATGGGAGGCCTGGGGAAGGAGGCTGCTCCAAATTGCTTGGTTCCTGGGATTAGTGACGTGGGTGGTAGCACCACAGTTACCTGGGAGGGCCCGTTCTGTGCAGATGGAGATCAGCCTCCTTCATAAGTAGGGGTTGGCTGGATCTGGGATTTGGGGCAAAGTTGGGAGAGGTGACATGAGCTCCGAACAGGGTTTTACTTCCACCCACTAAGCTCCTGGCAAATACTTGCCCCCTCCCCTGAGCGTGCACCTCTGATTCTACCTGGCCTACAGGGATGTGCGCTGGAACAAGGGCACCATCCTCAAGGCCTCTGTTGATTACATCCGGAGGATGCAGAAGGACCTGCAGAAGTCCCGGGAGCTGGAGAACCACTCTCGGCGCCTGGAGATGACCAACAAGCAGCTCTGGCTCCGCATCCAGGTCTGGCCCCTGAACTTGGACTTCTTGGGTAGCTCTGACTCCTGACCCCTGGCCTGAGTCCTGACCCCAGGGGCAGTGCTTATACTTCTGAAGTTGGAGACATGGGGATGATGCCCATGAGGAGGGAGGACGTATCAGTCAGGATGTTATAGCTTGGTAACAAACAATCCCCAGCGGCAGTGCTTATACTTCTGAAGTTGGAGACATGGGGATGATGCCCATGAGGAGGGAGGACGTATCAGTCAGGATGTTATAGCTTGGTAACAAACAATCCCCAGCAGCTTTAAGCAACAGATGTCAGTTGGAGGGCCTGTTCCGTGAGACCCTCATTCTGGGACCCAAGCTGACGGACAGGCACATCTAGAGCTGGCTCTTAAAGCCATGTGTCACCCTTAGGGTGACACTTGTCCCTTCTGCTCACATTTCCTCCATCAGTGCAAGCACATGCCTATACCTAACGTCAAGGGGGCAGGAAAGGGCAAACCTACCCCTGTGGGAGGCAGAGAGCTGGGACTTTATGAATCACCACAGGGGACAAGAGAAAGAACAAAGGCTTGGGAGAGTCCATCCTACCACCTAGAGCTGCCAATCCTGGCTCTGTGTTGAAGGCCTCTTGTCCTCTTTGGACCTGAGGCTGGTCACCTATACAAAGGGCAGCTGGACTACAGCTTAAAATTCTTCTATTTCTTATGGTGGATAATACAATTCACATTACAGTCCATCACACATAGCCATACTCAAAGTGAAAAACCAAAGTTTCATGAAAGAACCCTCATCCTTAATAGATGAAGTGCATTCTGATAGTTTCTCATCTAGTCTAATCTAGGCAAGTCTATTTCAATTAAAAAAATAGAAAGCTGGTCTAAGGCTCACTGTAGTGGTTTCCCAACCCACTCATGAGTTGAGACTTGTAGTTTGAAAAAACACTGGTCTAGACTCTAGAGCTACCCTGTGCTTCCTCCCAGCTAAGACATTTTGTGGTCTTGGGTGCCACAAAGGGAGGGGCAAGGGCTGCAGCGGAGGTGGGGGGCGGGCAACGGGTGCCCACGGGTGTGCGCCTCCAGCCTCTGTCTGCCGCACCTGCAGGAGCTGGAGATGCAGGCTCGAGTGCACGGCCTCCCCACCACCTCACCCTCGGGCATGAACATGGCTGAGCTGGCCCAGCAGGTGGTGAAGCAGGAGCTACCCAGCGAGGAGGGTCCGGGGGAGGCCCTGCTGCTGGGGGCCGAGGTCCCCGACCCTGAGCCACTGCCGGCTCTGCCCCCCCAGGCCCAGCTGCCCCCGCCAGCCCAGCCGGCCCAGCCACCGTCCCCATTCCACCACCTGGACTTCAGCCACAGCCTGAGCTTTGGGGGCGGGGGCAACGAAGGGCCCCCGGGCTACCCCGAACCTCTGGGGCCAGAGCATGGCTCCCCGTTCCCCAACCTGTCCAAGAAGGATCTGGACCTCATGCTCCTGGACGACTCACTGCTGCCGCTGGCCTCCGACCCCCTCTTCTCCACCATGTCCCCCGCGGCCTCCAAAGCCAGCAGCCGCAGGAGCAGCTTCAGCATGGAGGAGGGCGACGTGCTGTGACCGGGGCCACGGGGGTGGGCCTGGGGGGGGGAGAGCCAGGGCCACCTCCCTCCCACCCTCCAGCCTGCACTTGTGTGTGAAGTAGCCCCTGCCCTGCCTCACTCCGCCCTGTCGGCCCCCTGTTTGGGCTTAGTGCCCTTGGCAGTCCATGGGGTCGGAAGCCCCCCACCCAGGGGCAGCCCTCTTGATGGGCCTGGGCAGAGATAGGCCTTCCGCCCGGCTCCCGGAGGTGAAATCATGAGGGTGAGGGAGGATACAGGGTGTGCTGGAGGTAAGACGAGCTCTTACCTTCTGAGCCTGGTCCCCCCACCGATGAAGGAGGACTCGTTGGAACCAGGGGTCCAGAGGTTCCTTCTTGGAGGCAGTGACTGGTCCAGGGGGTGCCCAGGCCTGCCTTTCTGGACTCTGATGGCAACAAGCCCGTCCTCCAGCCTGGCACTCCCCGCACCCCCCTTTGGTGCTAACAGCTCTCCACCAAGTGGTGTGAGGGCGGGGGTGGCCAGAAGAGGAGGCGCTGGGTTCAAGTTAGAGTGGGGTCACTGCTGGAAGAGCAGCTCCCCTCCAGTCTCCCCACTTTGTGCCTTTAGTAAACACTGTGCTTTGTACCTGTTTGTCCTGTCTCTTTGGAGGGGGGTCTGGGGACAACAGAGATGGGAGGATTCAACCCAGTGGGCTCCTTTCTGGATTCAGAGTTCAAATGCCCCCATGGGGATCAGGGAAGGGGGATACAGGCAGGAGGGACTGAGTCCATCACCTAGTTTCCCCCAACTCCCCAGCCCTGCCCCATGGGAAGCTGGAGATCTAGCCTTACTTAGGTGGCTCGGCAGCTGCCAGGGGGCCTTGTCCTTCCTCACGGCCACAAGGTGGCGCCACAGCCCTGCTGGTCTCACACCTCCAGCTGTGGCCTGAGACCGCTGACCCGGGTGATGTGGGAGACCCCGTTGCTTGTAAACCAAGTCTACTGCTCCTAACTGCTGCTCTTGGGCACTGTGGGTCCAGGCTACTCCTGGCCGGGGATGGGGGGCATGTTTCTCCTGTTCCCACCCCCAGTTCCTTCCCCTCCATAGGTGGGCTGCCTGATCTGTGCGGACAAGGCCCTCTGCCCTCTGACTTAGTGTCTCTAGCAGGACAGACTCCCTAGGAACCGAGGGGCTGCATCCTTCTATGGGTTTGAGGAAAGGGACCATGTAAACCAGTTTGGGAGGAGGTGGGAGCCCAGGACGCTGGGTGGTGCCCAGGGCGTGGGTTCTGCTCTGGTACCATCAGGCAGTCAGGCCCCCACTAACCCTTTTCTCTCTCTGGGCTAAAGTTCCCTCACTGCTCAATAGTTCCTGGGGCCTCTGCGCCAAGATCCTGGGACTTCATGACCTCACCCAGGAAGTGGATCCTGGGACTTCGTGACCTCACCCAGGAAGGGGAAACGGGCTTGGGGCAGAGAGGGGTGAAGGGGGAGTTTTTGAGCCCTGGGTTTCTGGGAGGGAGGGAGGACAGGGTCTCTGGGGGCTTTCCCTGGTTCTCCCTCGACTTCCCACAGTCTCTTCAGGCAAAGGCCAAAGTGGCTTCCCCCTCATGGGGCCCTATGAGGCCAAAGGAGCCTAATTTAAAAAAAAGAAAAAGAAAAATCCCAGGATGAAAATGGCTAAGTGGGCAATTTCCTCCTTGCAGAATGGGAGATTGAATCAACGATGGAACAATTAATGTGTGCGGGAGAGAAGGAAAGGGGGCCGGGTGTGTGGGTGCTGATGGCGGCTGGGCTGGGGATTAATCTCAAGGTCAGATGGAGCCGTGGATGACCTTGTGAGTTGGAGCCAGCCCAGGTGCTGGTACCTCCTTCCAGTTCCAGGCGCCACCCTGCTGCCCGGACCTGCCCACAGCCTGGGAACCTCCCTTTCAGCCCCTCCTGGGGCAGGTCCTGGACTCTGGCTGGGAGATACCTGATGGGGGAGGCATGGGGGTGTGGAAATCTCAAGGCCATCCTTCAGGCCATTGAGGGCTCTCTCCCACCCCCATCTGTTCTCCCCCTTCACCCTGGAGACTGACTCAGTGGAGTGGAGAGAGCTGCCCTCCTGCTTCCTCACGCAGCCCCTCAAGACCATGGTATCCCCCCTCCACCTGCCTGCAGGCTTGCTGCCCCGAGGTTCCTTCAGCCTGGCCACCACCTGCAGCTTGGGAAGAAGGGTCTGGATAGCCAGCCCATGGGGCAGCACTGGGCAGTAAGTTGGGGGGGGTTCTGCCCACAGGAGGGTGCCACAGAGCCAGGAGCGGGCAGCTGCCGTCTCCCCTGGCCGGGGTGGGTGGGGCCGATGTCTCAGCTTAATTGTGCTTTTCAAGCTGTGTGTCTGCGGGCCCTGCAGGTTTGGTTCAGGCAGGCCCAGAGGCTACCTCCAGAATTTCAGCCAGCCACCAGAAAGTGTTCGTGCATCTGAGACTGGTCTGCATGACCCTTAGCCTGTGGCGAATGGCGTCGGCCACCAGCTTCTAACCGGTGGTTATGAACATCTCTGATTAAGTAAGAAGAGGATGCAGTCTTCATCCACACCCTTTACTTGGTAGACAACACCTTTCCAGACGTCGGGTCCACGACGGGGAAACTGTAAAAAGGTGGAGTGGGTGAGGGATTGGTGTGAAGGCAGAGACGCACCTGTGAAACCCCCTCGTTTCACTGAGGAAAACCCCACGGCCTTGAGAACAAGCCGAAGTGTGAAAAGGTCATGGGGTCTGGGAAGGGGTCCAAGCCAGGTTGGGGGGAGGACAAGCAGCTGCAGCTCCTTTGGGTCCCCTGTGGAGCCCCAAAGCCAAGCAGGTACTGGGTGTGAGGGTCCTGCCATCCCCAGCTCCACCCCCTGTATCCGCCTGTCCTTCCCCCACCAGCTGCTGGCTTCTCACCTCTTGTACTGGGAGGAAGTTGGGATCCGAGGCCCATGAAGGAAAATAGACACACTCACCGGGGTGTACACACAGGAAGGTGGCTTTCTACCCCTGACGTCTATGGAGCGTTTCCCTGCTTGTTCAGATAGAAGGCCAAGAGTGGACTCCGGGCCCTGCTGAGGACAGGCCGGGGGTGGCGCTGGCTCTCGGCTCCTTATACCCACCTCCTCAGCACGGGAAGTCTTGGACCTCCAACAGCATCTCCTCCAAGGCCTGCTCCACCATCTGTAGGACAGGGCTGTCTGGGAAGCCAGAAGTGGAGTGAAGCCTGGGGTGGGGATGGAGGGGGGAGAAGCAGGACCTCAGTATGTCCTTCTTGGAATTTCTCAAGTTTCCATCACCCACCGTTCCTTTTTTTTTTCCCCCCCAACATCTTTATTGGAGTATAATTGCCTTACAATGGTGTGTTAGTTTCTGCTGTATAACAAAGTGAATCAGCTATAAATATACATATATCCCCATACCTCCTCCCTCTTGCGTCTCCCTCCCACCCTCCCTATCCCACCCCTCTAGGTGGACACAAAGCACCGAGCTGATCTCCCTGTGCTATGTGGCTGCTTCCCACTAGCTATCTATTTTACATTTAGTAGTGTATATATATGTCAATGCTACTCTCTCACTTCGTCCCAGCTTCCCCTTCCCCTTCCCCGTGTCCTCAGGTTCATTCTCTACATCTGCATCTTTATTCCTGTCCTGCCCCTAGGTTCTTCATAACCTTTTTTTTTTCCTTTAGATTCCATACATATGTGTTAGCATGTGGTATTTGTTTTTCTCTTTCTGGCTTACTTCACTCTGCGTGACAGACTCTAGGTCCATCCACCTCACTACGAATAACTCAATTTCGTTTCCTTTTATGGCTGAGTAATATTCCATTGTACATATGTGCCACATCTTCTTTATCCATTCATCTGTTGATGGACACTTAGGTTGCTTCCATGTCCTGGCTATTGTAAATAGAGCTGCAATGAACATTGTGGTACATGACTCTTTTTGAATTATGGTTTTCTCAGGGTATATGCCCAGTACTGGGATTGCTGGTTCGTATGGTAGTTTGTTTTTTTTTTTTTTTTTTTTTTTTGCGTTATGTGGGCCTCTCACCGTCGTGGCCTCTCTCGTTGCGGAGCACAGGCTCCGGACGTGCTGGCTCAGCGGCCATGGCTTATGGGCCTAGCCGCTCCGCGGCATGTGGGATCTTCCCGGACCGGGGCACGAACCCGTGTCCCCTGCATCGGCAGGTGGACTCTCAACCACTGCGCCACCAGGGAAGCCCCGTATGGTAGTTTTATTTTTAGTTTTTTAAGGAACCTCCATACTATTCTTCATAGCGGCTGTATCAATTTACATTCCCACCAACAGTGCAAGAGGGTTCCCTTTTCTCCACACTCTCTCCAGCATTTATTGTTTGTAGATTTTTCACCCACTGTTCCTTTAAATCAGAGATTCTTCACTGTTTGGAGATACTGGCTTGGATGAGCGTTTCATATACACTATGGATATCACCCCCCACATAGCCTCCTAACAACGAACCCTAAGTTTAACCCTCCTGCTCCCAACCCATGCCTCCCTCCCCATCTCAGAGCCCGGGCCCCTCCACGCCACCTGGCATGTCAGCTGGAGCAGCTAGAAAGAGCTCCTTCAATTCACCTCCTGTCCCTCACCTCCTGAGACCTTCACCTCCCAGGGTCCAGCCCCCATCCCCCTCTTGGGCTCCTCCAGCCTCATCTTTTTTCTTTGCTCTCTCTTTTCTGAGGGGGGCAGTGAAATTTATACAATATTTAAGCTGCCAGAGCCGAGTCCGGGAAGATATTATTAATGTAAAAGGGACGGGCTGCAAATGCTTTTGGACCTGGTTACAATTAGAGGGTGATTTTTCTAAAGGTCAATGAATTCAGATAATATTCAGGGGGGAGAGAAATTTAATACCTTTTTAGTGAATTAATTAATTATAATATTATATCGGCTTGGGGTTCTTTTCTAGAGTGATTAAGGGAGCGATCTGTCTTCTGTGAGGCCGGGGAGTGGTACCTGCTACAAGCGAGGACCCTGTCTCAGGGCTCAGGAAGGGGGTCCTTCCTCCTCCTCTCCCTCTGGAGGTGGCCAGGGAGCTGGAGGGGCTGTGGGTAGCAGGGGAGGCAGGCGGGACCCGGTTTAGGCCGGGGCAGGTGCGGTGATTGGCAGTGCCCTTTGCCCTCAGCCTGGCCCTCCTCCTGCTGCCTGGTCGCTGAGCCACACGCCATAGCTTGAGAAGCTGCGGTGTGGGTTATGGCCTCCTCCTTTACACTTGGAGAAACCGAGGCCCACTGGGTTCAGGGCCTTGACCTGAACCCCATTATGAGTTAAGACAGACTGGGGTGGTGGAGCTGGCTGGAATAATAAGAAGGCTCCCCCTGCCTCCTGGAAAATCTCCATTGGCCTGTGTCGTTCCCCTTTCAGAAGAAAGAGGCTCTTTAAGGGCATAGCATGTGCCCAGGCTCTGCTTGTAAAATGAAAATGTCCCAGGAGTGCGGATAAGTCAAGTTGCTGTGAGGCCTGGAGAGGAAATAGCTAAGACTTCTGACACTGAAGGCACCTGAAGGCACCCTGGGGCGCGCCTCTCACCCACTTGTGCATTCATTCATGTGTTCAGTCATTCAATCACTCAACATCTGTGGCATGCCCACTCTGGTGCCATCTCGGACAGACTGAAATCGCCCTTCTGGAGCGCCCACCGACCACATCTTGAGCCCCAGGTGCTCATCTGAACGAGGGAGGGTGGGCTGGGGAGACGTCTGTGGTCCCTTTCCACCCAGACAGCAGCCCGCCTCCACCTGAGGACTGCGAGATAGTGGTTATTCATTCCCTCAGCAAACGTTGAGCACGCCTTAGAGCCAGCTCTGTGCTGGGTGCTGGGGATGTCCTGGTGGATACGGGACAGTCCCTACTCTCTAGGAACCAGTCCCCAGGCAGGTGGGGGCGAGGAGACAGGCACATGAAGAGCCATGATGATTCAGCAAGGGGGTTACAGGAAGGCAGAGGCGGTATTAAACTGAATCATGAGGGACCAGGCTGGCAAGGAGATGGAGGGGGCATTCCAGGCACAGTGTGCGAAGGCTGCCTGTGGACCAGAGGGCTGGGGAGACTGGCAGCAGATGAAGCTGGGGGGCCCAGACACTGACCAGAAGACTATTCCACGAGGCACAGGTTTTGGGTCCAGGAGGCAGGGAGCAGCAGAACTAAACGGGCCTGTGTTGAAATGTGGGCTGTGCCGCGGCTTGCCGTGTTAAGGGGAGTGGGGGAGACTTTCTCTGCCTCGGTTTCCCTTCTGTAACTGGGGACTGCCATCTCTACCTCCCAAGGTTGTTGTGGGAATTAAAGGAATAACTGAAGGGAAATGCCAGGCACAGCATCTTGGTCAAGGTGTGGCTCCAGACTTACTTTCAGTTGGCCCTCGAGGGGCGGGTGGGTCAGGGCCCCGTCCCTGGTTGTCCCTGCAATTCCGGTTTCCTCCCCAGGAGGCGCCAGCGGAGGCCATAGCCTGGGGACCTCTCTGGGGGCAGGGGGAGACCAGTGCTTTCTTCCCCTCCCCGCTGGGCCTCTGCTACCCGCCCCACCGCTGTCCTTCTCCTCCCTCCCCCCGCACCTTGGCCTGGCTGCCCCCCCGCCCCTCCCCCATCCTCTCCTCCCTTTCCGTGTGCGGCGGGCAGGGAGGGCTTCCCTTTGTACTATCTTTGGGGCCCTAAATTAAAATTGATGACATCTTGAAATGAGCAGTGAGGGTAATTTTGCTTCTGAGCCGGGATGCTAATGAGGCCCCTTAATGGTGCGAACGCCGAGCTGACGGGTCGTGTGTCACGCGCGGCGGCGAGGGGGGTAATGGCCGCGGTAAGTGCCGGTAATTACACCCTGTCTCGCTGTATTTTGGCAGCCCTGGCGGGAGAGCGGGGCGCTCCATCACCGCCGCCGGGGGCGCCCCCACCCACCGCGGGCCTGACAGCCAGAGATACCCCCCTACGCCTCGCCAGGCCCCCCAACTCCAGCCCCTCCCAAAAGCAGGGGCCTGGGGCCCGGCCCCCCATGCACACACTGTGTGCAACAGCGCACACACAGTCACACGCGTTGCAATTACACCACTGTGCCCCTCGCAGCCTGAGCACACACCCGTCGTGTGCCCAGCACACCGTGCTCACCCATTATGCTCCCCACCCCCTGATACTCCGTACCCTGGGAACACACAAAGATCCACGTACACACCTTCGTGGCACACACGTACGTGTGCACACAAACACGTCCTTAAATAGCGCACGGATGTTCAGTGCCTACTGTGCTTCAGGTCTGTTGCCTCTCATCCTCCGAACTCTCCTGAGCTGGGAGCTTGAGTCCCACTTTATGAGGCAGACGCTGAGCTTCGGGAGATAAGCAACTTGTCCAAGATCACACAGCTGGACAGCGGCAGAGGCGGGAGCGGAGGTCAGGTCTGTCTCACTCTGCAGTCTCAGCACCCACCACGCTTCCTCTCACGTGTGCCTGCTTATACACCTCTCCGAGTACAGACACCTGCACGCCTGCATATGCACGTATATTTATCACACCCAGGTCACATACAACCTCTGTGCACCCAAATACGGCTACCAATGTGTGGACATTCACCCAGGCACTGTTGACACACAGATGCGTGGGTGTACTTAGCACACACACGGTTACACACACGTGCGTACGTGCTTGGATCACATGCTGTTCATACTCCACGTGCACACAGGGTGCTAGTCATGCAGCTGCTCCAGGCTCTGGCATCTCAATTTCTAAAGAAGGGGAAGTAAGTCCTGGTCCACTTCCCTCCCAAGTAGTTAACTATTGTTAAGGAAGAATGACAGCTACACAAAGGCGTGTGACATGCCCTCTTACAACACCCCCCCCACCCCCGTGCAGAAATACACACCGGGTGCACACACAGGCATTGTACAGATGTGCACGCACTCTGAAAGTGTGGTGTATAAGCTCTCTGTGCATACAACATGCAGCCTTTAGACACATTTCTGCACAGACATGATCCACGTGCAATGACCACACATGCACAGCCCTGGTATAGAGCCCCAAGTGTGCATAGCAGTGAAAATGGAAACTCCACAAAACCCATGGTACTTGTCATGTGTATATCCTACCACCCCCCACCCCACCCCGCCCTGGGCAAATGTTCATCAACCTGATTATAGTAGAGGGTAAAAGCATGGACTTTGGAGTTTGACTGCCTGGGTTCTTGGCCTGGGTCCATCACTTTACTTGCTGTGTGACCTTAGGCAAGTTACTTAGCCTCTCTGTGTCTTGTTTTCCTCCTCTGTAAAATGGGATAGGGATGTTGTGAGTGTTAAATGAGTTAACAGATGTAAAGCACTTGTGCCTGGCACATGGTAAGCTCCCAAGAGATGTCGGGGCAAGGTGTGTATTGGCAACAAAGGGTGCACATCAGAATGTGACAAGCAGTGAAGGATGGGCAGTGGAAAGCAGAAGACAGAGTGCCCACTTAAGCCTGGGGTGGTCAGGGAGGGCTTCCTGGAGGAAGAGGGCTTTTGGGCTGGGCCTTGAGAAGAACGGTAGCCACCATTAATTGAGCAACCTAACTGTGGTCATTGCACGTGGATCATGTCTGTGCAGAAATGTGTCTAAAGGCTGCATGTTGGGCCCTGCACTAAACACTTGGTATGAATTAATCCCTTGAATCTTCTGTGGCTCACAGGAGGTGGGTACTGTCATGTCCACATTACAGATGAGGAGAAAAAGACCCAGAGAGACTAGGTAACTTGTCCAAGGACAGGAAGGGCTGAGAGGAGAGGAGAGGAGAGGAGAGGAGGGCCCGGGAATTCCAGGTGGGCGAGCAGCATGTGTCAGAAATAGAGCAACATGGGCTTCCCTGGTGGCGCAGTGGTTGAGAGTCCGCCTGCCGATGCAGGGGACATGGGTTCGTGCCCCGGTCCGGGAAGATCCCACATGCCGCGGAGCGGCTGGGCCCGTCAGCCATGGCCGCTGAGCCTGCGCGTCCGGAGCCTGTGCTCCGCAACGGGAGAGGCCACAACAGTGAGAGGCCTTCGTACTGCAAAAAAAAAAAAAAAAAAGAAAGAAATAGAGCAACAGATGGGAAAACGCCCCCAGAGGGCTTTCCTTGATACACTGTAACAGCATCTGGAGGGGTTTCTCCCCTAACTGCTGTGTCTCTTGCAGCCACACCAGGGACCTGGTGGGGGTGGGGGTGGGGTGGCCGGCACTTCCCTAAGATGCTGGGGCATCTTCACCTCTTCCTCCCGCAACCAAGGACCAGTTAGGGAAGGGGTGAGTCGTCCTGAGCATCCTGGCCCTGGAGACCGGGCCTGGCCCTCTGGAAAGGGGCCAGAAGAGGACTCAGGAGGGCAAGAAGGCATGGGAGGAGGTGTTGAGGGGCCATGAGCAAATCTCTGCCCACAACCCTGAAGCCAGCATGGCCGCACCCAAGGGGCTGGTTCCCTTGGGTTCCTCCATAAGGAATAAATGCTCACCAGGGCACCCAGCGCTTGCCCCAACAGGCCACAATATCCCCTTTGGCTTCACGTCCATTAAAGCGTCCCAGGCCTGCCCAGCTGGTGCACTCGTCATCCTCGAAGAGATCAGAGATGTATTTTCCAGCTTTTGCACAAGCTCTTCCCACTTGCGGTGCCTTTTCCGATACCCAGCCCACATCAGTGCCCCATCCTCCCTGAAGCTCTCGGTTCAGGCATTTTGCCCCCACCCCCCAACCCCGTATCTCAAGTCCTTAGGCCGGTGGCGGAACACAAGTAAGGGAATACGCTTCATCTGGTCGGGTGGTTCTTTGGATGGTTGGCCTAAGCCCCTGTCCCCAGGTTCTTCTCTCTCACCTGCTCCCAATCCACTCAGTTACCTGTTGCCCCCAGAACTGCCCGCCCCCAGCAGCCTTTCCTCCAGACACCGAGTTGCTTTAACTCCTTTTCATAAATCCCAATGTGTGCCAGCCACTCTCCCCACATGTACCCCTAGACCTTCTCATCCCACACGACCCTTCTTTCGTAGTGCCCTCTTGCCAAGTCAGAGAGGGAGCGTGGCAGGGCAGGAGGAGAAGGGGCGTGGGCTTCCGAGGCCCCCCAGTCGTGGGTTAGCACCTCAACTCCTCCCCTTTCTGGCGGTAGGAATTTGGGGAAGCCCTCCACCCATATCTTCACGCTTTTGTTTTTGCCTCTTCTGTCAGGGGAGGGGGTCCCGACAACCCTACCCCTCAGGTTGAGGAGTCCCTGGGACGGGTGAGCACTGCCTCCGGCCCATTGGTGTGGACAGCACCTGGCCGATGGCGGGTGGGGGGGTGGTGTGTACACTGTGGGATTGTAACCGAAAGTGGGGTCCGGCTGCTCGTTGCTCCAAAGGCAATAAAGAGGCAAGGTTGGTGGAAAGGAAAGTTTGCTTTACTTTGGACGCCGGCAACCAGGGTGGAGGGGAGGGCAGATGCCTGTCCAAAGGCCGCCTCCGCCTCCCGTACAACCAGTGGGCAAGGGCTTTCATAGGCTGAGGGAGGGGGTTACATGCCGAAACCGCACAGTCAGCTCTGACAGTCATCTTGAAGTTGGTCATGCGGTGGTCTAACTAGCATCGTCTTGATTGTTTTAGGTACAGTTAATCTTCAGTTCCAGGGTTGGTTTGTTCCCATTTCCTTGAGACCAGTTCTCAGAATTGTGGCAGCTTATATCATAGTTACCGTCTGGTCATCATGTAGTTAACTTCTTCCACCTGCTGGGGGTTTCAGTATCCATAAGAGCTCACAGGGCATGGCTCAGAATATTATCTGCAGCCCTTGAGGAGGAACTAAAGGTCCTTGACTCTGCATAATGACTACACTATTATTATTTAGTCTTGCTGGACTGTTTTCCTTTGTTTTTGCATTTGCTCGCTTCTCTGATTAAACTTATTCTTTGGCTAAAGTTTTTCCACAGACAAAAGGCAGGTGGAGGGCATGAGGGGAGGAAGGACCATAGGGTCCTGCTCCGTTTCAGGATATCATGTTTTTTTAATTATTTATTTTTGGCCACGTTGGGTCTTTGTTGCTGCATGTGGGCTTTCTCTAGTTGCTGCGAGCGGGGACTACTGTTCGTTGCAGTGCGCAGGCTTCTCATTGCGGTGGCTTCTCTTGTTGCGGAGCATGGGCTCTAGGCGCGTGGGCTTCAGTAGTTGTGGCACGAGGGCTCAGTAGTTGTGGCACAGGGCTTAGTTGCTCTGTGGCGTGTAGGATCTTCCCGGACCAGGGATCAAACCCGTGTCCCCTACACTGGCAGGCAGATTCTTAACCACTGCGCCACCAGGGAAGTCCCAGGATCATATCATTTATTGTCCAAATCTGGGCCCTTTAAAAGTGGAAGGAGGCCCTATGAATAATTACATCAGGGCAATAGGCAAAAAGTAGGCCTGTCCTGGGAGAAGCAAGATGTGTGGTCACTAGATCTATATGCGATGGTGCTCCCTTTCCTGCCCACACCTCTGGTAGGATGCGCTGGGGCATCTGTGTGCCCCCATTGGCCAGTAGGCTTGGCCACCTTGGGGCCCTCAGGAGCCAGCATAACCTGGACCCGGGGAAGCATATAGAGAGGGTCACAGCTGGGGGCAGAATCTCAGGAAGTGGAGGTGACATCCTAGCTATTGGGAGTGGCTTCCAAGGCTAGACAGTGGAGAGGAAAATCTGAGAGGTAGGAAGGAGGGGTGGGGGACCCCAAATCCCAAGGTGCTCTCCTGGAGGTACCAACAACCTCCATTACAGAAAATAGTGACCACTGCCCTTATAAAGCACTGGCTTTGCAAGGCAGACACTCTTCTGGGCACTTTTCATGCATTCGCTCACCTAATCCTCACAGCAAGCCTTGGGGGTGGGGGTGGTATTATTATTATCCCTATTTTAGAAAGGAGAAAGCTGAGGCACAGAGAGCTGGAGCGTAACACACCCCATGCCACACAACTTAGAAAGACCTGGGCTCTGAACGCAGGCGGCCCGTCCCTGCTCTCTGAGGCCCAGCTCCCGGCTTATAGAGAAGTTAGACTGTGCCGATGGAGGGCGATGTTCCCAGTTCTGCACGTCGTGAGATCTGGGAAATTCTGCAGGAAGCAGCAAGACTAGTAGAAAGTAGCTCAGCTCTGGAGTCAGACCCGTGTTTGACTCTGGCTCCATCGCTTACTAGCTGTGTGAACCCCCCGGGTACACTTCTCACGCTCATGGAGCCTCGGTCTCCCCATCTGCAAAATACTGTTCTGTTGGGTGTCAGAGGCTCCAGACACTAAGCTGTGGGAGGTGACTGATCGGCCCCAGGTGGGAATTTCATGCACACTGGTCCCTGTCCTCTTGCTCTCCAAGCTGGGCCTGCCCTGGGCTCCCCTCACCCCAAGAAGGCCAACACTCGGGGCTCCAGAGTCCACAGTTCCATCCTGATTCGGGGCCAGGGGTTTGAAGGAGGAAGGCTACAGGCTCCTGAATCTGAGATGTTCAAAATGATAGAAGTTGTTATTATTTAGATCATCACGGAAGGGCACCTGACTTCAGGCCAGGGCAGCGTGAGCTCGTCTAGCTGCCCCCCTCTACCATCAGGATGGGCCCAGAGGCTGGGCTGGGCTCCGGGGGCACCGCCTACCAGGGGCCCCTCAGGTGCCTTAGTTGGTACCCTCTAGAAAAGGGAAGGGGGAGAGGGGAGGCTGCTTCCTAATGAGCAATTAGTGTCTGCTGAGTGGCTCATCATGTGGGCCCATGTAATTAAGAAGCTAATTAGTGCTGTGTCAATTAAGGTTTAATTAGTGTCTTCTTCAGAGAAGCCTGAAAGACCCTCATGCTGGAAGCTTCTGGAATGGCAGGTGGGGGTAGTGGGGTGGGGAGGTGGATTCTAGGAGAGACATCAGGCATTGCAGGGGAGCACCTCTTCCTCCTGTTGTGCCCCCTGCAGTTCTGGGATCCGTGATTTATTGACCCCTGGCTCCACCCCCACTGACTCTGGTCATGGAGGTTTGGCGATCTCATGAGGCTCTCCCCCATCACCAGGGTTTGCTCACTCCAGCGAGTGATGAGGCCCCTGCACAGCTCCTATGACAGGGGGCCCTTAAGGCATTGCACCCCATTCTCTACACCTGCTAAAGCCAGTAACTTCAGCGGCTCTCCTCTGAGGAAGGTGAGGAAACAGGGACACAGAGAGGTTAAGTAACTTGCTCAAGGTCACACAGCCAATTAAGTGGCAGATCTGGGATTCAACTCCAAGACTGTTGGGTTCTTTCTTCTTGCTTTTCTCTCTTCTGCCCCTACCTGAGCACCCCACCTTCCTCTGTTTCTCAGCCAGGACCTGACCACCATGGTGGCTGGGTGCAGAGCCACCGTGCAGTAGAGCATGGCAGCTGGGCCCCAACTGCTTGGCTGTCCACAGGGAGGGACTTGGGATAACAGTCATCTTTGGAGCAGCACACTCAGCGGGTTCTTCTCTCACCCTCGGCTCCCAGCCAGCTGTTTTCCCTGAGGCTCTACCGTCCCCCGCTACCTCGTCCCTCTCTCTTCCAGAGGGGCGCCATCTCCTAATGCAGGTGGCTTCGTTTTCTGTTGGGGTCCAGGGCTGACCACGGCTTCGAGCAGAAACCACTTTCCTCACAGTACACAGTATCCCCCTGTGCTGTTTAACAATTTGATCAGCTTTATTGAGGTACAGTTTACAAACCATAAAGTTCATTCATTTTAAATGTACAATGCAGTGGCTTTTAGTACATTTGGAGTTATCTGATCATTGCCATTATCTAATTTTAGAACATTTTCATCACCCCCAAAACTGAACCCTGTACCCATTAGCAGTCACCCTCTAATCCACCCTCTACCCCCAACCCCAGCCCTAGGGAACCATTAATCTGCTTTCTGTCTCTACAGATACGCCAGCTCTGGACATTTCATATAAATGGGACCAAACAAGATGGGGTCTTCTGTGACTGGCTTCTTTTATTTAGCATAATGTTTTCCCCTCTCTTGTTAATACTATTTTAAATAATACTGTGATAGGGCTTCCCTGGTGGCGCAGTGGTTGAGAGTCCGCCTGCCGATGCAGGGGACACGGGTTTGTGCCCCGGTCCGGGAAGATCCCACATGCCGCGGAGTGGCTGGGCCCGTGAGCCATGGCCGCTGAGCCTGCGCATCTGGAGCCTGTGCTCCACAACGGGAGAGGCCACAACAGTGAGAGGCCCGCGTACCGCAAAAAAAAAAAAAAAAAAAAAAAAAATACTGTGATAGACATCATGGAACTCAAGATCTTCACGTACATGTTGAATAATTTCTTCAGAGTAAATTCCTAAAAGGGAAATTGCTAGGACAGAAGCTGAGGCTTTTCGTTTAACTGACTCCCCACTCCCTCCTGCCTTCACTGTCTGATCAGAGTTGTTGGGGGTATCCCTGCCCCATGACAGGTGACAGCCACCTTCCTCTAGTTCCTGTACTTTCCCCCCTGCCCCCACCTCTGGCCTCCGTTCTCTGCCGCTCATCTTTCTCCTTTTGCTTCCATCGTGAGCATCGACTCTGGATTCAGCTTCCAGGAGTGTCTTTGCCGGATGGCTTCCCAAGGCTTATGGGAGGCAGCCCACACTCCTTGGTGGTCTTTAAAGGTTTATCACAAGCCCAGCCCCCTTCCTCCCTCGTCCCTCCCTCCACCCTCCCTCCACCCTTCCTTCCTGCCTGCCTGCCTGCCGGCCTTCCTTCGTGGCTTCCTGCCTTCCTTCCCTCTTGCAAACTTCCACTAATTCAGCCCGATCAAGCTCCTCTTGTGTGTGCTGCTTCTGTGGGCATTTCCTCTGAACTCTAAATCCCCAAACCAAACACTAGCTGCTCCGTGAAGCTTTCCCTGAGCCCTCAACCCAGAAGCGATGTCTCCAACTTCACAGCAACACAGAACACAGGAGGCTGGCTGAGGTCACACACCTCCTGCCAGGCTTCCTCCTCGGGATGTGGGCAGGACGGCGTTTCTGGGCTATAGCAGAGCAGCTGAGGTCAGGCGATCAGCCCCCTCCCCTGTGCTTGGATGGAGGCTACCACTCTGGGACCCAGAGCCGTCCTTTCAACAATCTTTTCTAAGCCTTCTCTGGAAGCCAGGCCCTGGGCTAGATCCGGAGATGGGAAGAGAATTAAGACGAACGCATGCCCGCAGGGAGCCGGTAGTTTAGTGGGAGAAGAGACAAGCCCTTCGAAACCAAGGTGGTGAGGGCATGGGGCTCCTGGGAACACAGGAGAGGCCGCTGGTACTACCTCCCGGGCTGGTGCTAGTGGTGGCGACAGACAGGAGCCTCTATCTCCTCAACGCCCCCAACCCCCGGTCTCAAGAGTAGCAGGAAGGCCCAGTGGGGGAGGGGAAGCAGAGACATTTGGCTTGAGGGGGGAGGAAATGAAACAGAACAGAGATAATTGTTCCCATTTGACAACTTTCTCTAATTAGGGACCAGTTCTGGTAGATTCTCTAATTTGCTAGGTAATTACTGGCCAGTAATTCTACCAGGATGAAATCTGGGGAAGGAATATGTTATCAGAACATTTTGGTTTTCTCTGTCCTGGGGGCTTTGCCCAGAAAACAAGCTAGGTGATCTGAGCTCTCTCTTCTGCCTCTAACCCCGCATCCCTCAATATCCCGCGGAGGTCTGGTCCTCCTCATGCCTCCCACCGGTCTATGTCCCCATCCTGCTGCCTGAGCTCCAGAAGCTGGCAATCCGGTTGGAAACCATCAGGGGCCACAGGGATGTGGGGGTCATCTGTATTTTTGCCTTTGTAGCATCCAACCAGGTTTTGGTGACATAGAATTACTGTATGTCAGGGACTAGGAAGGGGCCACCTTTGAGATTTGAATTGCCTTTGGCAACTTCGTTGAAAATAAATTGGTCATATATGCATGTGTCTATTTCTGGATTTTCTATTCTATTCCATTGATTCATTTGTCCATCTGTCAGTTCCATCAATTTGTCCTGATTCCTGTAGATTTATAAATCCGAGAGTGTAAGTTCTCCAAACTGCTGCTCCTTTTAAAAGTTGTTTTGGCTGTTCTGTGTCATTTGTCTCTTTATATGAATTTTAGAACCAACTTGTCAATATCCATGCAAAAGCCCGCTGGAATTTTGATTGGGATTGCATTGAATCTATAGATCAGTTTGGGGAAGAATTGATATGTTAACAATATTGGGTTTTCTGATCCATGTACACAGTCTACCCATTTCTTCTTTTATTTCTCTCAACAATGTATTGAATATTTTAATTTTTCAGTGAACCAGTCTTGCACATTTTTGGTCAGATTTATCACTAAGTATTTCATCGTTTTCAATGCTTCCTTCATGGCTCAGCCAGCCATCCCTGGTCCAACCAGACATGGTCAAGTTCAGGGCTGCCACACACTGTCTGGCTTTAAGAGGCACTATTCACAGGGGTCAGTGGTCCCTGGAGGATTTCAATGGGAAGTACTTCTCTGGGCAGTGGGGTTGGTTTCACTCAATGTACCAGCGAGATGCAGGGCAAATTTTAGTAGAAAGAACCCCTTAGAGGGGGCTTCTCTCCTTGGGCAGGTGGATGTGTCTTAAGCATCTACTCTTCTTTTGTCTTCCCAGCAACCTTTCTCTCCTTCTTCTAAAATAATGTCCCTGCTTTGGGGAACTGCTCCTCTTCCCCTCCTTGGGGCTCTGATGAGGTTCTCAATTACCAAAGCCCCTTCCCCAACAGGAGTAAACAGATGATCCAGGCCCATCAATTAGTGTAGCCAATGCTTCTGGCAACAGTGATTCAACCAGAGGATGGACATGTGATCCCAGAGAGCCATCCTGAGTCCTATCCTAGGATTAGAGTCCTTTTCCTCACTGGGGTTCTTGGCATCTCTAGCTTCTATCCGCCTTGCTCTCTCCCCCTCCACCAACACGGAGGAGATGTGTCTGCAACAGGAGACGCTGAGGCCAACACTCAGGGGGTCACAGACCTGAGACAGAGGGTAGGAGAGAAACAGAATCCTGGTAGCATTCGGTCCCCAGCTCCCACCGATTGCTGAAGATCTTTCTTTAATTTTTCAAATACCAGAGTGTTCCTTCCAGCAATGAGAGCCAATACATTCCTTTTTTGTTTAAGTTGGTTTGCATAGGATTTCTGTCACCGGCACGGTGGATGCGGAGCTCTCTGGATTCCTTGCCAGGAAAGTAAGACTTTGGGGCAAACTCTTCCTTCCTCTCACAGAGCAACTAATGTCACAAGACGGGAAGTAGGTCAGTCGGTGTGTTTTCTTTTTTTTAAAATTTATTTTTATTCATTTATTTTGGGCTGCATTGGGTCTTCGTTGGTGCGCGTGGGCCTTCTCTAGCTGCAGTGAGCAGGGAATTCTCTCTCTTTTTTTTTTTACATCTTTATGGGAGTAGAATTGCTTTACAATGGTGTGTTAGTCTCTGCTTTATAACAAAGTGAATCAGCTGTACGTATACATATATCCCCATATCCCCTCCCTCTTGCCTCTCCCGCCCACCCTGCCTATCCCACCCCTCTAGGCAGTCACAAAGCACCGAGCTGATCTCCCTGTGCTATGCGGCTGCTTCCCACTGGCTATCTATTTTACATTTGGTAGTGTGTATATGCCACTCTCTCACTTTGTCCCAGCTTACCCTTCCCCCTCCCCGTGTCCTCAAGTCCATTCTCTACGTCTGCATCTTTATTCCCGTCCTGACCCTAGGTTCTTCATAACCATTTTTTGTTTTATTTTTTTTAGATTCCATATATATGTGTTAGCATACGGTATTTGTTTTTCTGTTTCTGACTTACTTCACTCTGTACGACAGACTCTAGATCCATACACCTCACTACAGATAACTCAGTTTCATTTCTCTTTATGGCTGAGTAATATTCCATTGTATATATGTACCACATCTTTATCCATTCATCTGTCGATGGAAGGGGCTGTTCTTCGTTGTGGTGCATGGGCTTCTCATTGCGGTGGTGTCTCTTGTTGCAGAGCATGGGTTCTAGGCACGCGGGCTTCAGTAGTTGTGTCACACGGGCTCAGTAGTTGTGGCGCACGGGCTTAGTTGCTCCATGGCATGTGGGATCTTCCTGGACCAGGGCTCGAACCCGTGTCCCCTGCATTGGCAGGCGGATTCTTAACCACTGTGCCACCAGGGAAGCCCAGTCAGTATGTTTTCTTTTTCAGTTTTATCAAGAAATCATTGAGATATATATAAGTTTAAGGTGTACGGCACGATTGTTTAACATATATTGTGAAATGATTATCACAATAGGTTCAGCTAACACCCATCATCTCATACAGGTACAGTAAACAGAGAAGGAAGAAACAATGGGAAAGAGTAATTGACTTCCAACACCACGGATTGATTCCACTGTCTTTGTACTTTATGTAAAAATAATCACATAGTCTGCTCTTTTGTGTCTGGCTTTCTTCCCTTGAGTCGGGTTTGTTCATTCTCACTGCTGTGCAAAATTCCATCAGGTGACTGCACCAGAGTTCGTTTTTCCATTCTACCATTACTGGACAACTGGGTTTCCATTTGGGGGTCACTATGAATAGTGTTGTGGTGAACATTCTAGTCTGTGCCTTTTGGAGCGTGTGTGTACCTAGACCTTTTTCATATGCCACCAGAAGGGAATTGAATCGCTGGGTTGAATGGCTTAGGCATGTCTATTTTGCCAAAGGAGATGCACTGCCAGCGGTTGTGTACAAGGGTTCTTGGTGCTGAAACATGAGGTAAGACAGTCTCTACCTACAGCAAAATGGGGGGAAGGTGGTGCCTGGATGGAAAAAGCTGGACTTCTCCATCCTGAGAGTGGGTGGCAGTGGGAAGGCGGGGGCAACCACACCCGGGAATGGGGATGGAGGGGGACTGGCAGCCTGTAGGGAGGGTGGCCACAGAAGGGTCTGGAAGGGCCGTCTCTTGCTCTCCTCCTGAGCTAAGCAGGTAGAGGAGGCTGAGGTGACAGCTCCACATTCCAACAGCACCGGGGCTGAAACTCACCTCCTCTCTGTGGGGTTGGCCCCTCACACTGATGTGGAAATTGCTCAGCCCCTGTGACTGGCCTCTGGTGGCAGAGTCTCACCCCTGGAGAGACGGGGCGAAGGCTGTGGCAGACCCTGTGGTGATCTCAACAGCTGGCCCCCTTCTCCCTGCCCAGCAGTGGACCAGGTTGGTCTGTCTGTTAGTCACTGCACACGCATTGCAGGTGATGGGGCTGCCTGTCCCCTCAGGCGTTACCAGTGAAGAGCTCTCTGGCCAACCTCTGCCTCTCTGCATCTCTGCCCCTTTGCCGGAGGGCTTCCTTCAGCAGCCCAACCAGCAAGCACCAGAAAACTGACACTCCATTGGGAAGAGCCTTCAACCAGGGATGGTGGGTTTGGTGTATAAACACCTCAGCTCCCTCAGAGGCAGGACCGAGTGCTATCCACCCACAGTGGTAACCAATTTGATAACACACCCTTCATTGTCTGCCTTCCCTCCCAGTCTCACTCCCCTCCTCCCCTACTGATGTTTCCTGGAATCCCCTCCTGAACAAACCTACTTGCACTTGAAGCCTTGTCTAGGGCCTGCTTCTGGGGGAGTTAACCTAAGACCACATGTGACCCATCTGGACAAAAATGTAAGTAGACCTGTTAGAAGCTTCTGGAAGTGCTTTTCCCCCCTCTGGTGAAAGGCGTAGGAGGAGAAGGTCTCTCTTTCCCGCTCAGCTGTTTTTGCTCTGTGTGGATGCTGTGTGAGCTTGATGCCTGGGGCTGCGGTAGCCACTTTGTGACAAGGAGGGGAGACCTGGACCGCACGATGAGGATGACAGAGTGAAAGGATGGAAGCCAGCTTCCTCGACAGCATCTTTGAGTCTCCCAATCAGCTTGGGATCACCTGCCTCTGCACTTCTGTTAAGGACACAGTGCATGTCCTTACAGACTAAGCCACCTTCAGCTGGGTTTTCTGCTGCTTGCAGCCGAGCTCATCAATTGCTGATACAGGCCTTGTCCCAGAGGTGTTACCGTTGGACTCGACACTCCTGCTACCACCTTGAAGCTCCCAATTAGTGACACCAGAGAAGGACTAAGACACAGGCTTGGGGTGCAGGGGGGCGGAGGAGGGGCCATGGGCTCAAACTCCACAGGTGGCTGAGGACCAGGGGTCCCAGAAGCGAGAGGGACTTCTAGGCAGCAGGTAGCTGGGGTCCCCAGGACAGGGGGTGGGGAGGGCAAGAACCCATTAATCTGGCCAGGGTGAGAGTTGTCATTGTTATTATTATGAAGCGTCTCAAGGCTCACACTCATCCCGGCCTGGCCAGGCCCCATTAATGGCCCCATAAATCCCAGCCGTAAAGAGTAATGGGGGGAGACAAATGAGATAATTAGGAATAAATCTCACCGAGGTCTCTATCCAGCAGCGTCCCTGGAACGGGCCAATCTTCCGAGCCATTAGCCAGGCCCCTAATTAATGCCAAGCTGCCCAGCGTTGTAGAGGCTCCGGGCACGGGAGGGACCCGGGACCAAAAGGAGGGGCGCCACTGCCCCCGAAGCCCCGGTGGCGGGTGACCTTGGGAGCAGCCGAGGGACGCATGCCCGCGGCCTCCCTGCTTCGCTTTTCTGTCTCCAGGGCTTGGGGAGGCTTCGTCCGTCCTGTCCCGTCTGCCTCGCTGTCTCCTCCCCTCCTTCTCTGCATCTCACTCCATCTCCGGTCTGTCTACCTTCAGTCTCCGTTTCTCTCTTACCAGGCGGTCACTGGCCGCATGGTTGAGCCGCAGAAGGTCTGACTTAGCAGGAATTGTGGGCGCCTCCTGGAACCACCCTCCTCCACCTGTCCTCCCTGCCAACAGTCAACACCAGGGCGGGGACCCCTTGGACACCCCCTCCCCTGGAACAGTCTTTGGAACCGGGCGGTCCCCCTACCACTGCTGCAGTGCGCTCTCCTTGGGGCGGTTCTCTCTCTTGCCTGGGGCTGGGATCTCTCTCCCCGTGTCATCACCTCTGCCTCTGGGTCTTACCTCTGCCACTGGAGCCCGAGGCTGAGCCTCACTCTCCTCCCAGGCTGCAGATTTTTGAAAGCCTTTGCCCTTGTCTTTCCCTCTCCAGCCAGATGTCCTGTGCAGCTCGAGGTTTCCAGCCAGGCCTCCCCAGCCCAGGTGCCTCCTCTCGATCCACCTATAGCGACCTCTGTTGTTTTAACCTGCCATCCTCCCCCCACTTTTTGTCACAGCACCCCTATTTCTTTGGGAAATGTGCCCGCCTGATTCTGGAAGGGCAGCCACGTAACCCACCGTCTCTGGTCACAAAGGCCTGGCTCGTTGTAGCCCTCTGTCCCCTGACGTGGTGACTGGTCCAGGGATGGGCCTTACTGCCTTCCCTGGGCCCCCTGAGGTGGCAAAAATGAGAAATGTCTGAGACACAGCACGTGAACACACCTCTCTTTCCCGCCTCCGAGCACCCCTGGACACTTGTCCGCATCACAAGGGAATGAGGCTGTAACCCAGGGATGGTAGGAATTGTGGGGTACAGAGGCCGCTACAGGGTCGGGGAAAGATAGGAAAACCAGGTGCGGGGCAAGGAAGGCTGGGAGGGGCTTTTCTCTGGAGGAGGTGGGGGGGAGGGGAGGGCTGGGGCTGTGGGAGGTACCATCCCATGCCTGTCTCCGTATCATTCTAGGAAAGTCAGAATGTGGAAAGGAGCATAAACACGGAAGTGACAAGGGGCCAGGTCTATGATCTCTGTCCTCTCTGCTGCCCCCGCTCAGCAACGGGGAGTGTCTGCAGCAGCTGTCCTGAGCCTTGGGGACCAGCCCTCAGTCCCCCACCACTGCCTCCTCTGCCCGGGGAGCTGGTGAAGGCCCCAGGGCATGGCTGGCTGCAGGCAGTCCAGCCTTGGGGCTGCTTCAAGGTGTCCCCTCCTTGCCCCGGAGACATGGGGTGTCTAGGCCCGAAGCTGAGTTGGAGTTGGCCCAGCTCTGAGTACAAGCACAGAGAATGCCAGTTAAATGTGCCAAAGAATGGGGAGAAGCTGGTGCAGGCTCAGGAGGCCGGGGCGTGGCGGGCAGAGCACCCCTCCCCACACAAGCCAGCCCCTGACTCAGCCGCCTGCTCGGTTACAGGGACAGCTCAGCCTGGCCTCACCACCTTGTCTCCCCACAAATGTGGTAATGCCTGTCTTGAGTTAGACGACCCAGGGCAGGAGAGTGGCCCTCAGGAAGTCTCCTGGGCAAAAGGGGGTGCTGATCTGCTGCTCCAGGGTTGAAAGAAAACCAGAGAAGCAGGAGACTTCCCTGGATACTGTGGCCGCCATTAGATTTCCAGAGCCTCATCGCTGTTCCGTGGTACACACAAGGAGACTGAAGCCCCGAGAGTGAAAGGGCCTCTTCCCCAGGACCTACAGCAGAACCCGGCTCAGATCAGCTGGTCAGAAAGCAGAGACTGGGAGCCAACAGAGAAGGGCCACGGTGTGGAGGGGAACAGTCCTGAACCAGGGCTTGCCCTGGAAGGACATGTGGGCAGAGCTGGGTGGGTCAGTGGCCTCTAAGATAAATGCCATCTGCTTCCCAGCAGAGATGAGGCCACCTGGGCAAGGACGCGGGGGCTGGGGAAGGTGGAGAAGGCGTGGGATGCAGGGGGGCGGGTAGCAGACACAAGGATCAGGCTGAATGGGCTGGTGGCGTTGCAGGTTCTGAAATGTGCAGTGTGTGAGCACATGTGTGTGTCTATGTCTGGTGTGTGTGTGTGTGTGCGGTATGTGTGTGTTTTGTGGAATGTATGTGAGTATGTGGCTGTAAGGAGAGTGTGTGTTTGTGTGTGTGTGGCTGAATCCCGCCTCTGTCTCACCCCTACCCAGCTCAGCCTCGGGTTTCAGCCCCTGTCCTGCAGGAAACTGCTGTTTGGACTTCAGAGGTGCCTCTTCCTGCAGCGGCCGCCACGGAGGGGAGAGGGCCGGGAAGGGGCCTTCCTGCCCACCTGGACCAGACCTTGAGTTGGTCAGGCGAACCCCCGACGCTGGTCCTCCCTAACGTCCCTCGAACCTCAGCCTTGGGGAGAAGCTGGGTTGAGCGGGGACTGAACGGAGGCCCTCCCACCGTCATCCATCCTCCTGTGGACAAAGGAGTGCAGCAGAAACGTGGACGCTCCCCGCAGCCATGGGGGCAGACTGGCAACCCCTCATCGAGGTCAGAGTCACAAACACACACACCCTGAGGCCCAGTGATCCCACCTTCAGGAATATTCTACAGATACAGCTCATTTGTGCAAAAGGACATGCTCACGCAACCTTGTTTATAACAGAGAAATTAATGGAAGGGATTAAGCAGGAGCTGGGCAGCTGGGTCATGTGTGGCTCATCCCTCCGTGAAGCTCCAGGCCGCTCTTCAAAGTGCTGGTAAAGAACAGCCCCAAAACAAATGGTCAAGTGATAAAAATGGGGCAACGTGCATGGGATTCTGACATTTTGTAAAAAAAAGAAAAATGATATGGGTAAATGCTTGTGTATGCACTTTTGGTGAGACTTTTGAACCTTTTGTACTTTGAGCATACAATAACTAAGCAAAAACAAAAAAACACAAAAAAAACCCTTGAGACAGACGAACATGGAGGGGGCCAAGAAAATGGGGCTTCTCTCCTGGCTTTGATCTTGACTATGTGACCCTGGGGAGGTCACTTCCTCTCTGTGTCCTGAATTTCCTATGTGGTCCCAGAAGCTGGAAAACCTTGGTGTTGGCAAAGTGAGGCCTGTGTACACGTGTATGAGGGGAGGGGCTGCAGGGGAGGGGGGTGGGGTCCCTCTCACCATCTCTTGTCACCTCCTTCTGCTGACACTGCAACCCACGCCCAAGGCCATGGGCTGTTCCCTAATGTGGCATTCCTTAAGAGAGCTCAGATTTCATCTGGCTGTCTTCCTGAGCTCCCTCCTCCCCTCCAGAATCCGTCAGGGCCACTCCACCCTTTGTTCCTGGAAGCAGCAGCCCACCGGTTTCCCATGAGGTCTCCACTTTTCAAGGCCTTCTTCAGCCATGTCTTCTCCTCAGGACGATCCAAGTCCAACCATGAGCTGTCCTCTCACTCACCCTGGACCCCTCCTGGCTTCCTCCAGGTCCAGGATGGGGTGGAGAGGGGTTTGGTCCACACAGCCCTCCCCGCTGTCAGCCTCAGTGCTCTGGTCTGCCCCTCCTTCCTGCACCCAAGGGCTCTGGACACCTGACCTCTGAGGCTCCCGCCAGCCCTGACAGTTTTCTTCTATCTCAGGCGCCCTGGAAATCAGGGGGACAACTGAGGCTGGGCCACGTGACCTCCATTCAGGCCAAACTTGCCTCCCAGTGCAGCCCTGGCTGTGCGGGGGCCCAGGGTTGCCCCCTCCCCAGGCCCTGCTCTGCCACTGACATAGGCGTCACCCTATGCCTTGGAGACACCATGGCTTCGAGAAGCAGGAGTCAGCAGGAGATTAATTAATCAAAACCTGAACACATCTGCTGTTAATTAATTCTATGCCAAGGGTTAACTCTTCCCTTTCTGGGCTTCTCCGTCCCTTCGGCAGGGAAGGAAATAAAGGTGGGGCGTGTGTACCCGTCTTCCTTCCCTCCCTCAGGGGGGAACATAAAACAAGGGAGGGGACCTCAGAGGCCAGGAAAGCCCCATCCATCTGGGGACTTTGTAGGGGGGTTGTGGGAGTGTTTGGTTTTCAGAGTCGTGGTCCATGGCCATCACTCATGAGTCCTGAGGAAATGTGAGATGGACCCATATCTTTATTTACAGCAACAAATAGAACAGACCTTCCCTCCATTCCCTCCCTCTCCCCTTCCAGTCTTTTCTATACCTTTCCCCCCTCCCACCCCACCCTGGGCCCAAGCCCAGCCCTGCCCTCTGGGGTCACTGTATGGGTCAGGCCCCACAGGAGGGGAGACCGGGGAGGGGCTTAGCTGAGGTCAGGTGGGGTGTCTCTTTTCACATTTTGTTGTCCTCTAAGCCTGGGGGCAGGGGAGGGGGAAGGCAGGCACAGGGGCAGTGAGAGGTAGAAAAGCCACAGCCCCAGCACCCCAGCCTCCCCCATGTCCCGGCCCCCTCCCCCAACTTTCACAGTGTTCTGCAGCCCTGGCAGCTGAGCCAGGAACGGTCCCCCCTCCCCCCAGGTCTTAGGTGCTGTTGTCCAGGGAAACCAGCAAGGAGGACCAGCACTGCCCTCTCACCGGGCTGGGGTTCCGAGAGGGCTCGGGGAGGGTGGGAGAGGCCCGGGGGAGGGGGCGGTCCAGCCTCGTGTGACAGCCGGGGACACCGCGGGTCAGGAGGAGAAGCAAAGCCCACAGCACTCCATGCAGATCTCCAGGCAGTCGGCCGACTCGCAGCAGGCGTCCAGGATGCCGCAGTCCAGGTCGCAGGGCAGGTCGCAGTCGGCGCACTCGCCGGAGCCGCAGCAGCAGCAGCAGAGGCACGAGTCCTCGGAGCTGCAGGAGCCGCACGTGGCGCAGTCCAGGACGATGTTGCACAGCGTCAGGAACTCGCAGAACAGGCAGGACAGGATGCAGTGGACGCAGCAGTCTGCAGGCGAGATGGCCAGGGGCTGGGGACCAGCTGCGGGCGGCAGGCTCACTGAATGCAGAGATAACGCTCATGCAGCCCTCCCCTGGCTCCGTGAAACGGGGACCCACCATCCAGGTGACCCCGAGACACGGAGAGTTACGTGGAGTGAGGGTCTGAGCCCCGGCAGCCTGGATCCCGAGTCCCTGCTTTGACCACCCTCGGTCATTTATTTAACGAACACGGAGGGATGACGTGTTCCAGGCACTGTTCTAAGTGTTGTGCACGAATTAAACTCATTTAAACTTGCAACAACTCCTTGAGGTGGGGCTGTATTAGCCCCTCTCTACAGATGAAGAAACTGAGAAGTCACTTCAAAATCTCTCCAGAATCCTACCACTCTGCTCAGCTCTTGCCTGGTGACAGCAACTGCGTCCTCGCTGGTCTCTCCACTCCCTGCCTTTGACTACTGCTCCCGGCCCGCACGCACCTACTCCGCACACGGAGGCCGGAAGGACCCTTGAAAAACCTCTGTTGGATTCCACCCCTCCTGCCCTCAGAACCCTCTAGTGGCTTCCGCCTCAACAGGAGGAAAAGCCCAAGCGCTCCCAGTAGCCCCGACGGCCCCTCCCCAGATCCCTCTGCTGTGGCCACACTGGCTACTCCTGGTCATGCAGGCACTGTCCCCTGTCCCCCCCGGTGCTCCAGCCCCAGATACGTGCTCTGCTCATTCTGTCCCCTCCGTCTTTGCCCAAATGTCCCCTCTCGGGGAGGCTTTCCGGGAGCACCCTCTTTAATACTGCCGGGCCCCAGCCCCACCCCCTTGCCGGCGCCCGCTCTGCCTCCCCGCCCAGGACTTAGCACCTCCCACGGCTTACACAGCTCTCCCCGCCTACTACAGGGCAAGCACCGCAGGGGCCGGCGTCTTTGGCTGTTACGGTCCCTCGACCGGTGCCTGGCACATCGTGGGTGCTCAGTAAATACACAGGAAGCGAATTAACACACGATCCTGCCTTGGGCACCCAGCTGGTACGCGGTGGTGCTGGCTCAGCAGCCGGTGTTCTGAACCGCTGGCGTGCTGCCAAGATGCTGGGCTGGCAGGGGTCGGGCCATGGGCAGTGTCCAGTTCCCCTGACCAGGCGGGCCCCTGGCTTGAGGCTGCTGGTCCTGTGGGAGTCTCACATCACCATGCAGGCTCTGACGTCCCCACCCAGTCCTGTGTACAGGGAATGGGGGTCGCACAGCTGGAACCCCTGCCATCTATCGGCAAACTGGATAAGGAAGTTCTCTTCAGGTGCAAATCTGATGAGGGCACCACCTTGCTTAAAACCCTTCAAAGGTCCCTACTGTCTTCCAGATGAAGTCTAGACCCACTATTCAGCTTACTACGTACCCTCCACCGCGGGAGTCCTGGTCTGCTTGGAGTCTCACCTCCCACCATTCCTCACCTGGAACCTCATAATCTAGCCACACTAGCCAGTTCTCACCTCTGTGCTAAGGCACCCCGGCTAGATCCTCCTACGGATCCTTTAAGGCTTGCTCAGACACCTCCAGAGCCTTCCCCAGCTTTCTGGGCTGGTGTGGGTGTCCCCCTGTGTTCACTTCATCACTCATCATTTATCTTTTATCACATCACAGAGTGATTACCTGTTTGGATCTCTCTGATGAGAGCTTTATGAGGCCATGGCCTGGGTACCCAGCACACAGCACAGTGCCTGGCTCCCAGCAGATGCCCAGTTCACTTCAGATGCATGAATACCCCCTTCATAAACAAGCCTGCTGGGCAGAATCTGCTCTGGGGGATGAAAGTCATGAACACATTGTGTGCAAATGTGTACACTGAATCCTGTTTGCAGAGGACCAGCCAGAGTCCCCCAGCATGGGCAGAAATTACTTAAAAGTTCTGGGGTGAAGGTCAAGCATCACTGGGCTACAGGTAGCCGTCACCCCTGCCGAACTGATGCCTGGTGGGGAGGGGGACCTGGCTGCCCAGGTCAGTCCCTCAGAGGACCTCTGTGTGGCAGGAACAATGGCTGGTATATCTGGGTGTTCTGACCTCCCACTGAACCTTGCAGCCCCCATCCCGCCCCCAATTAAGCATCTGATGGTGTATCATTTTATTACGCTAAGTGCTGTGCTCTCACTCAACAGATGGTCCATTCCTCAAGGAAAATTTCTGTTTCCAGAAATAAGGTGGCTTAAGCTGGACGAGCCCAGATGGCTCCATTTCTTGTTAGAGCAACTCTGGGAGAGTAGGGATGAGAAGGGGTTGGCCTTGAGAACTCATACGTGCCTTACCTTACCCAACATGTGTCCTCTGCAAGGTTCTCTGATTTAAGAGTGTTGCATCAGACTCCCTGGAGGGCTTGTTAAAACCCAGACTCCCGGGCCCCACCCAGAGTTTCAGATCTGGTGGACCTGGCGTGGGGCTGAGATGCTGCACTTCTAACCGGCAACCTTGCACAGATGCTGCCGCTGGCCCCTGCATCAGACTTCGAGGAAGCCAGCTTTGGAGGCTTCTCCCAGAGGGAGGCGAGATGGGGTGCTTACCTTCCTGCGCCTGGAGAGGGATCTGGGAGGCAGCAGACTTGGTGCTGCCCTTGCTTTTCTTGCTGCCTTGGCTGGCTAGAGATGGGTGTGTCTGCAACTTCCGGTGGGCCTTGGGGCCACCCAGGGCACCGTTCCCTGTCCGCCTGGTGCCGCCCAGCTCCGAGGGGTGGCCAGAGCCATTCGCCACTAGTGGGGTGCAGCCCAAGGGGTTCCCCTGAGGCTGGCCTAGGAAGATGATGAGAAAGGGCAATGGGGGAAGTGGGAGCTGGTGGGGTGGGTCCCCGCACAGCCTCCCGGGGCTCTGCTTGAATCCTGCCTGCTTTGTTCCTAGATACGCCACAGGTCATCTAGCTGATCTGTATTTTGCAGATGGGGAAACTGAGGCCCAGGGAAACTGACTTGCCCAGTGGCACATCATGAAACAGCCACAGAGTCGAGCCTGGCTCCTGACTCCCAGGTCCATGCTCATTCCAGAAAAGACAGAGGTGCAAGGCAAAGGGAGAGGCTCAGGGCCCTGGACCCCACCTTCTTACCCGACGTGAAATCCACTCTCCTGCTCTTGGGGTCCTGGGATTTTGGCGAGAGCAGTGGCAGTTGGGGGTGGAGGGGCAGCAGGGAAGCAGTTAAGCGTCACCTCGGCCCCTGCCAAGCCCCCTGCTGCTTTTGCCCTTCGTGTGCCAGGTGATTGATTGGAAACATCTGTTTGGAGATGAATGCCCTGGACCTGGAATCAGGGGCTCCTCAGAGCAGCCCCCTATCTCCCGCTCCTTCCACCTCCAGCTCCCCACCCCATCCAGCCTCTGTGGGGCACCTGCAAAAAGGGCTTGCTGAGGGGCCCCTTGGGTCTGAGGAGGGGGAGAAGGGAAAAGGGAGGCCAAGCAGGGAGACCCCAGAAGCTGGGAACCCTGGGTCCCCATCCCAGGCTGAGGAAACAAAACAGCTTTATCAGTGGGCTGTGGGGAGGCTGGCCCTGGAGATCTCCCCAAACACCCCATTCCTTCCCTCAGGTTTGCCCACCTGGATGGCATGGTTCTGTTCTCAAGAGATGAGGGCAGGGGTATGTGTGTGTGTGTGTGTGTGTGTGTGTGTGTGTGTGTGTGTGTGTGTGTGTGTGTGTGTGGGGAGAAGTCTGAGAAGGGGTCACAAGAGTTCGAGGATCCCTCTGCTCAGGGCCCCTGACTCCTGGGCGGGACCCTCTGGCCCTGAGGACCCTCAGTAAACGTGAACGTGGGGCACTTACATCTCTCAGGCCCTGTGGTCTAGATCCCCAGCTCCCTCTGGGCCAGGTCTCTGGGTTTGGATTGTGGCAGGAGTGGGTGTCTGGGGCAGGAGCTGGAGGCTGAGGAGAGCGGAAGGGGGCCTCAGCGCTTCCCCTAACTGAGGGGGCTGGGCCTTTTAGTAATGGTGGGAGCACACTGCTGGGCACTCAGTGCGCGCCAGGCACTGTTCGGAGCATTTGGCATGCAAATTGTTCTCAGTATCTCTAGAGGGCAGTATCCTCCTTTTACAGATGAGGAAATCGAGTCCCAGGGAAGTACAGTAACTTGTCCAAGGTCACACAGCGAAGGGTCAGAGGTGGGACCAGCCTGGAGGCTAAAAGCTGGGACTCCGAGAGCAGAGAGGCAAGGAGCCGGGCAGAGGTTGGGAGGCAAGGGACTGAGGAATAAGCTGCTACTATCACAACCATCACTACTCTCATAACTAGTAGCTGACATGGTTTGAGCTGTGACTAGGTGCCAGACACACACAGTGTTAAGAGCTCTAAGTGTAGTAACTACTTCCTTATGTGCTTTTTTTTTTTTTTGGCCACACCGAGTGGCTTGCGGGATCTTAGTTCCCTAACCAGGGATTGAACCTGGACAATGGCAGTGAAAGTGCTGGGTCCTAACCACTGGACCACCAGCAATTCCCAGTAGTAACTTCCTTAAGCATCAAACAGATCTACCATTACTAGCCCATTTTGCAAATGAAAAAACTGAGGCCCAGAAAGGGTAAAACTTGCCAGAGGTTCCACAGCTAGGAAATGGAGGGGGGAGGGGATGGAGATTGGGAGAAAGGAGCTGAGGACAAGCTGGGGAGTCAGGGATACAATGGGAGACAGGGCTCTGGGGAGGACCGTGCTGGGAGCCTCTGGCCCTGAGCAGTGGCTGACCTGCATCTGGGTAAACAGGGGTAAGGCCAGGGGAAGTGGCCAGGCCTGAATCATCCTGCCCCCACCTCCTGGCCCCATGGTGAGTGACTGGGCTGAGTCCTTGGCCAGCTTCGGTGCCCCCTGCCCTGCTGCCTAAACATGGGCACAGTGACCAGAGGGTGGGAGCGTGTGGTGAGCTAAGGGCCCAGGAAGTTGGGGCAGACACAGAGCTCGCCTGTGGCCATGGCCGTGGCAGTGGTCGTGGTGGCTGAGTCACAAAGCAAACACTCAGGGCCCATAGACACAGGGGTGTCTGTCCAACTCCCATCCAGGCCCCCTCCTCCGTGACCACGGCATTCACCTCTTTCTCTCAGTTCTGCTGGTGGGTGTGTCTGGAGGGCAGTGCACTAGCAGGATTTAGTAACCCTGACTTACCCCAGATGCCCTGGCTGAAGGCGGCTCCACACTTGGCCATGCCAGCTGGGCAGGCAGGCGTAGGAAAGAGCACTGGGCCAGGAGACCTGAGCTCCGCAGCCTGTGTTCAGGGAGAGTGGGTCTCTGTGCCTCAGTTTCCTCATCTGTAAAATGCGCTTGGCAAGAGCTATCCTGCTGCCTCAATACAGGCCAATTTGGAAAGTGCGTGAGATCACGCAGGGAAAGAAAGTTGGGAAGTGCCGATGCGTCCGTAGATCTTGCGGATCTTACTGGTAATCACAAAATGATTCTGGGTGTCCCTTCCCCTGCTTCTGAGGGTGACAGTGGCGAATTCTCCCCCTCCAGAACTTCCTTGGAGACACTGAGCTAAACCTGGGAATAGAGCTGAGTTTTGCTCCTTTCTGCAGAGAGCAACTGCGGGTGTCTCTCCTGCCGGTTTGCTCTTGACACGCTGAAGGCTGGGTTGCCTCAGGCTCTGGCTCCCTGGCCCTGGCCTCACGCTCTCTTGTCCTGAACCACATTGCCTGGAGCCTGTCCACACTCATTTTGAACTAATTTTATCCGAATCATTTTGTATGTGGAGGTCTTCTTCCTAGACAGAAAGGGCAACGTCCTACACCTTTCCACTGCCCACACCTCAAGGTCCTGGCCCACCGCTAGTCTCCCACAGGCACCCACGGCATTTCTGCCAGCCCATCTGCATTGGATTCCCTAGAGCAACCCCTACATGTTGCCATCCCAATCCCCTGACCCCTAGGACTCACGTGTCACAGCTTCTGTGGGGATGTCGAGGTCAGTGCTGTCCAGGGCCTGGGAGGCCCCAGGGCCATTGCTTTGGGACATCAAGGGTGCCGCCTCCTCCAGGGAGCCCTCCTCTAGCGCTGACTCCGCAGGTTGAGCGGATCCTGTCACTACCTCCAGCCCAGGCAGGAGGGATAGGGTCTGAGCTAGGGAAAAAGCAGACGACTGAAGGACACTTTCCTGGTGCCCTCCTGTTTGCCCAGCCCTGGTCCCCTTCCCATGGCCCAGAATGCCGTGAGCCCTCATTCTCGGACTCAGTACCAGTTACACAGCCCTTACCCTATCTGGCAACAGTGCCAGACTCTAGAATAGAAAGTTCCCAAACCACAGCCCGTGAACGAGCAAGGGTGTGTACGTGTGCATGTGTGTGTGTGTGTGTGCACCGTCAGGGAGTGGGGCCCGAGATGCATGGTATAAGGGAAGTGGGGGGAGGCAGAAACACAGCGCAGGAGAGAAGAGACAGGCAGTGATGGGGAGACAGGGACAGGCATCCAGGGTGACATGGAGAGAGAAAGAATCAAAGGCACAGTGGAAGGTAGAAGCAAAGACAGACAGAGCATCAGAACGTGGGAGACGGCACGGAGGAGGGCGCCCCAGACGCCCAGTGACAGACAGCCCGGGACAGGCAGGAGACTCAGCAATTGAGCGAAAGTCAGCGATGGAGAGAAAGATAAAGGTGAGATCAGAGGCAGAGGCGATGGAGAGGGAGTGGGGTACAGACAGAGCAAGGGGGAGACAGACAGTGAGCAATTGGGGCCGAGAAAGAGGATGATAGCAAGAGAGAGAGTCAGAGAACCCTGGGGGGTGAGGCGGAGGGGCTCCGGGCAGGAAGAGAGACGGGGAGACGGCCCAAGAGGGCTGGAAGAGGCGTACGGCAGCCACATGTAATTACAGTGAATGGCTCGGCCCCTCTGTGCAGGGTGGGCGGAAGGCAGAAATGGAGCCACCTACGGCTCCTGAGCAGCAGGACTAGGGGCCCCTGGGCCCAGGGGAGGAAAGTTCTGGGGGCTGAGAGGTGGGGCAGGGTGGCAGAAAGGCGACTGGGCGTGGGAAGGCCTGAGGGTGGACAGGAAGGGTGAAGCCCAGGGTCATGGGGCCAGGGGCCAGGCTGGGCAATGACAGGGTGCAGCCTGGGCCTCCCATCAGCCCCCGGGTCGTGCAGTGGGAATGACAGGGGCCTCAAGAGGGTGCCCCTCCCCCAAGCCGCACTGGGAGCAGGGGAGACAGAAATGAGAGACTCAGAGAGACACAGAGACCAAAGGGCCCAGGGAGAGGAGAGTGACACAGGGAGCCACAGAGAAAGACGAAGAGAAAGGGTGATGAAACCCAGAGAGTAACAGGTCAGCGCCCACCCGTACACACCACACACAGAAATCACGAGACACACCCACAGCGACAGAGAGAGACAAGAGCTGGTCTTGGAAACAGTAACAGAACGAATCACAGAGCACAGAGGGCCTTACATAGGGTTCCTTCCCTGAGCTGTCTCCAATGGGGGCGGAGGGGTAGGGAAGGAGACCATTAGAGGGACCAATGCAGGTTGGGCAAGTAGGTCTGGGGGATGGGAGCATCCTGAGGGGAGGGGACGATCCAGGGGCTCAGAGACCCCTGAACAATCCTCGTTCCAAAGACCCTGGTCCCCCACGGCCAGGGGGACCGAGGCCCCAGGGACCCCACGTGGGTGGTACAGAGAGCAGCCGGCATGCTCCCACCTGCCTAGGGAAACCATTGACCCTGCCTGGAGCTGGGAGCTGGGACAGGGTGCAGGGAGGGCTGGGGCTCCACCACTCCTGAACGGTGGCAGTTCTGTGCTGGGAACCCCTCCTGGTGCCCAGGGAGGCAGGGGGCAGGTCCCTCCAGCCCCATCCATTCCTTGGGCCTACTGAGAGCTCTGTGCGTTCATGAGAGGTCAAATGGCTTTGGGAGGATCGCAGGGCTCGGACGAGGGGGAGCAGGGAAGCAGAGATGACCCCCAAAGGGGGTCCAGGCCACCTGCCCCATGGCGCCTCTCCCAGCCCAGAGCCTGGTCTACAGCAGCACAGACGGGACAGGACAGTGGAGGGCCACGACCAACCTGGCCTGGAGAGGGAGGCTCACGGCTTGAGTCCTGATTCCCAGAAAGGAAGGGGGCTGCCCAGCTCCAGCCTCTGGCCCTAGAGGCGTCTTGCCAAAGCCCTGAAGCGGAGTGCTGACTCTCCCAGTTGGTGTAATGACAAAGGCCTGAGCCAGCAGCTGGAAGACCCAAGCCCTGGCTTTTACCAGATACCAGCTTGGGCGAGTTACCAGGAACTGGGTCACCTTGTGTGAAAGGGGGCTCACCATGCTCGTCCCTCAGGGTTTCAAAGAGTAAATGAAACGCTCAGCAGAGCGTGGCATGCAGGGGGCCACTCACATACCCTTCCACCTGCCCATCCCCCTGCCTGCCCTCCCTGCTCTCCCTTCCTTCCTTTCCTCCTTCCTTCCTGTGCTGTTTGGTGTAACAGCTACGACGCACCTCCCAATACGTCAAGCACTGGGTGGACCAAAATGAGAAAACCTGGTCACTCCCCCAGGAGTTCTCTGTCGGGGTTGGGGTCGGTCACATACACCGCAGGGCAAGAGTTACAGCAGGAGCACCTAAGAACTGTGGGAGCACAGAAGGTGGGCACTTACCCCAGGGGTGTGTGTGTGTGTGTGTGTGTGTGTGTGTGTGTGTGTGTGTGTGTGTTTGTGTGTGTCTAGGAGGCTGCTTGGAGAAGGCAATGCCTATGCTGGGTATTAAATAATCAATCAGTCAGCAAAGAAGGGGAAGAGGACCTTTCAAGAAAACCAGCAGAAGCCAAGAGCCCAGTGTGAACAGCTACGGCATGAACGAGGGGAGACTAGAATGATCACTGAGGCACGGTGGGCCTTGTGGTCACTTCCCAGGCTTTCTCCTGAGGTCACCAGGGCACACAGAGGTGACACTGTCAGTCCTGCAGTGGAAGGAGCCAGGATTGTAGCCTCTTGGCCCCCAGGGTTGAAGAGGGAGGAAGGTGAGGAAGACTGGTTAGGAGTCAGGAGACTGGTCCTCACCTGGGCCCTCCTACCCCTATGTGGCCTGCCACTCTCTGGGTAGTCTCTCCTAAGTCACCTACAGGGCTGGTGACCTTGAATCTGGTGGGAACAGGAAATTACAGAGAGCACAAAGTCCCGAGGAGGCCCCTCCTGCAGGAAACCTGCCATTCTGGGGTGAGCATCAGACCTTGGAAGGAAACCAGGGGGGAAAGTAAGTCCAGTCCAGTCATCTTGACCTGGAAACACTGAGGGACAGACCTCCTGGAGCCGGGAGGGCTGCGGAGGGGACCCAGCAGACACTGGGGGAGCAGCGCTGAGGGCAGAAGGGGAAACTGTGCTGAGGGCCCAGAGATGTGGGAGCAGGCAGAGAAGGAACAAGAAGTGGCAGGAGGGCCTGGTCTGCGGGTGACATGCTGCCCAGGGGCCCCGACGCCAAGATGCTGGAGAAGAAATGGCTCTCCCTGCAAGCACATGGAGCCGAAAAACCAGACTAGAGGCGGGGCCCACGTGCTCAACCATCAGAAGACAGAAAGAGCCCAGCTTTCCTTCTTGCGACCAGGAGATCCCTGCCCAGCCACAGAGGGGAGAACACCTCTGAGGAGAAACTCCAGGAGGATGGGAGGCCAGCAAAGGACAAGGGCCACTGTGTGGACAAGAAACGCAAGTTGTGTGTGAAGGCATCTGCCCCGGGTGGGGGTGGGGCTGGAGGCCCTGGCTGGGGCCCCACCAGAGCCACCTTTTTCTAATGTGCATGGGGGGTAATTCCCTGGCGGTCCAGTGGTTAGGACTCCGCGCTTCCACTGCAGGGGACACGGGTTCGATCCCTGATTGGGGAACTAAGATCCTGCATGCAGCACGGTGCAGCCAAAACTAACTAACTAAATAAACTTAAAAAAATAATAACGTGCACAGCGGGCCAGCCACGCTGGTGGCGTCTCTGAGCAGAAGCCCTAGCCCTGCACTTCTCTCAAGAGCCCCCATCTCCAAGGGGGAAACACAGAAAGGCAAGAGCCCGTGTGCCTCGACATATTCGCATCCCTAACACGGGATAAGGTTCAGGTCAATGCCCTGAGTTCTAGGGTGGAAAAGTCACGTTTAAATCCATAAGCCCGAGAGCGAAGCAGAGAGACTCAAACTTCAGCCGGACCCTGTGCGCTCCCTCTGCCTGCTGTTCCTGGATGGAGAAGGAGTTCGGGGGGCCTCTTCCAGGTGGGAAGGGTTCATTCCAAGCCTGGAAAGTGTCCACGGGGCCCTCGTCCCCAAGCTCCAGTGCCTGGTGCCTCCTGCCGAGCCCTCTCGTGTCTTCGTGGACAGTGGACCCAGCCTTCCCCTTTGGAGCTCCGACCATCTCTGCAGAGAGAGGGCCAGGATCTGATCTGCTCAGAGAGTAGTGACCAAAGCCCCACATTCCAATCTATCCTTGGCCTGGTATCCAAGGCCTTGGTCTATATCTTCAGCCTACTCAATGGACCAGGATCCTATGTTCCAGGCCGGCCGACCTCTCCATAGCCCCAGGCCACCACAGGGCCTTCTGCCTCATCCATCCAAGCTTCCCCACCAAGGGGAAGCTTATCTTGTTCCCCTTGATCAGAATGTCCTCTCCCCTCTCCCCAAATCCAGCTCATCCTTCGTGACCCAGCTGGAGTTTCACCTCTTCCTCCAGAAAGCCTTTCCTGACCCTCGAGCCAATAGTCTCTCCTCGGAGTGGCCACTTACTGAGAACTCAGCATCCAGGGTTCCCTGCTGTAAACTGTAACTAGGGAGTGAAGTGTGGGTCCTCAATCAGACTGCAGCCCCAGTCTGTCTCTGCACCCCCAGGAGTTACTTAGCAAATGTCTGTTGCTGAGGATTGAGTTCTGGGGCCTGGAGCCCCAGGTCAGGAGGAGAGAGAATGAGAAGGTGAGAATTAGGGTTGGCGCCCAGCACCAAGAAGGCAAGAATGTGGACTCGCCTGATACACACTTGTGACACACAGGTCACAGGCTTGGGTCACCAGGCTAAGGACTTGTGAGGGCCTGAGATGGCCAGTTAGGCTGGGTCCAGTTGGTTTTATTTTAGGTCTGAAGGCTCCAATTCCCCAGGAAATTCAATTTAGAACCAAGAGCAGGAACATGACGCCACAGTGCTGGACAGAAATCTGTGGGTTAGGGAGCCAGGCTCCTGGGGCATTCGGGGCTGGATGGGGAAGAGGCCACTGGGGGAGCCAAGGGTGCGCGGGCCTGGCCACCTGCCCCGACCAGAGCTGCCCTGGGGCCCCTTGCACCCCTGTCTGCATCTTGGGTGGCTGCGGGAGGGGCTGACCTGCTCCCTGGCTAGCTTGCCAGCAGGGCCTCAGCCGTGCTGTTCCGTCAGCGCTCAGCAGGGAGCGTGGGGGATTCTGGGCTCCGATTTAGGCGTCTGTGGGGTTTTGGCTCTGTCTCTTGCGGTTTGGGCTTCCTGGGCAGCAGGCTCATTCTCCCAAGGCAGCAGAGCCAGGCCTCCTCGTGTTATGAAAGCCACATTGTCTGGCCCAGCCCAGGCTGGGGAGGGGGCTCGCTGGGGCACTGGGGGGCTGCAAGTTACAGCCCAGGGCTTAACCCTCCCAGTGGCCCACCCTGGCCCTTGCCCCTGCCCCGAGCACATTCAGTCCCTCCTTTCCCTACTGGGGCTCGAAATGGGTCACACAGGGGCGAGGATCTTGGAAGGAAGGAGTGGAGGCGAGAGCAGAGAAAATGGATAAGCAGGGGGAAGAATGGGAGAGTTGGAGAGAAGCAGGAGGCTGAGAAAGAGAGGAGGGGCGAGGGACAGAGAAAAAGCCTTCCCAGGCCTCTGCCCCTAGCCCTCTCTCCAGGCTGCAGGAGCCCAGTTCTTGGCGGAGTTTATTCCCCAGAAGTCCCTACTCCAGGGTCCCCACAGAGGGGGGAATCTGAGGGCTGGTGGGATGCACAGCAGACACACTAGTCTCACGTACATGCCGGCCCCTGACCAAACGTCTCCCACTTGTCCTCACTCTAGGAGACCCCCAGCCTCACCCCGCACCTCCACAGCCCTGGGTCTCCAAAGGGCCAGCATCCACACCAGGTAGACCTGGGCCTCTCCAAACGGGCAGACGAGCTTCCATGGGCGGATACGGAGACTGAGGCCAGAGAGGGGAAGGAACTTGTCCAAGGCCATGCAGGGAGTTAATGTCAGAGGTCCAGGACCAGACCTCCGTTATTCAGAGACTCAAAGAGGGGAGAAAGGGCGAATGGGGCTGGGTGAGAGGAAGGCAGAAGATTAGACTAACCTAGAGCTGGGATTAAAGGCGTGAAATCTGGGCCTGTACTCCTGCATGCAACCCCTCCAGCCCCCCGCAACAAATCCCAGATGTTCCTGACTTCTCCCTGTCCCTGTGGTCCATTGTGAGCCTCAGCTCACATGTGTATGGTGAGGGGATTGACTGAGAGCCACAGCCCCAGGACTCCCCTCTGCCCCCTCCTTGGACCCCCTCAGGAAGTCACAAACCCTCCCGGGTTGGGAGGCTCCTGCAGGAATCCCAGGGAGGTTACAGACCCTGTGAGTTGAGGGAAGGGGTGTTTCACTCGGGTGGTGAGCACTTGATTGGGGTGAGTGAATGAGAGAGAGGGAGAGAGAGAGAAAGAAAGAGAGAGGCGGAGGAGGAGATAAAACGTGTGTGTGTGTGTGTGTGTGTGTGTGTGTGTGTGTGTGTGTGTGTGTATGTGCGCGCGCGTCCCTTCACAGTAGGGGTGGTGGGGACTGGCCGGGCCCCGGTGGGGAGGAAGACGAGCGAGACGAAATGGCAAGGAGGGGAGGGGCCGGGTCCTGTCGGACAAAAGTTTTCTGGAAGCACTAGGCTCTGGTTGGGTTGGGGGAAGGGAAGGAGAGAAAGACTCAGACACCCCCACCCCGCCTGAGGCCCCCATAAATATTTACACACTGGGCAGAAAAGGCTGGGACACAAATCCCAGACGGACAGACAGACACTGCGGTGTGTGTGTGTCTGGTGTTGGGAGTGGGGAGTTGGAGCCAACTTGGCGCGGCCACCGCCTCCGTTCAGGCCCTACCCCCATCGCCTCAGCCCTCCACTCTCCTTGGACCCGGTCCCCGATACCCAGATTCCGCGCCTCCACCTCCACTCAAGCTTCCCCGAACCCGCTCCCCGCTTCTCAGGGAGGAGGGGGGAGAACGACCACCGCCCCCAACCCCCTACCCGGCTCTTGTCCAGTCTAGCTCTCCATCCCCGCTCCTACCTGGGCCGGGGGCTGCGCTGGGGGCTCCATGGGGCGCGTCGCAGTGAGGGGGGCGCTGGCCACTCACCTGGGACATCGGCCCGGGACCTGCGGGAAACAGGGCTCAGCGGGCGGAGCGGAAGGTCCCCGCGCGCGCGAAAGGGGAAAAGGGGGCCGGGCAGAGGGCGATCCAGCGGCAGCCGTGCGCCCATCCCTTCCCAGTCCGGCCCCCGACCGACTTACTCGTGCGAGCTGCGCGCCGCTCTCTCGCGCCGCGGGGATCACTGCGCTGGGCCTGCCATGCACGACGGCCGCGAGCGCCCCAGCCCAGGGGCAACTCGGCGCCACTGCGCTCGCTCCGCGCCCCTCCCTCTCACTCGCTCCTTTCTCCCATTTCGGCGCCAGCGCGCGCCGCTGGCCCGCTTCCTTCTGCCTCCTTTCCCTGTAGCCCCCTCGCTCCTCCCCTGCTTGCCTTTCCTCTTCCCTCCCCTCCTCCCCGGCCCACCCTCTCCCCGCCCCCTCCTCGCCTTCCCAGGCGCCCCCCCCCCCCACGTCCCTTCCCCCGCGCCGGGCTTGGCGCTGCCTGGGCGGGACACGTCTGTCCGCGGGGCGCTGCGGCTGGAGCCCCCACAGGAAGCCGGCTCCGCGCGTTTCCTCCGCGCTCTCGGAGCTGGGCCCAGTCTCCCCAGATCCCCGCCCCCCTCCCAGGCCCAGCGCCCCGGGGGGCGTGCAAAAGGGGCCGCGCGCGTTCCCCTTCGCCTGTCCTAAACTCTGCGAAAGTTTTTGAAAAAGCAAGAGAACGAGGGAGAGAGAGAGAAACCATGGTGACCACAACCACCTCGAGCCAATTGTCTGAATATTTGTGGCCCCCAAATCTCGTTGTCCCAAAGGTGGGAGTGATCAAGTTTCTCAGGCACCCTTTGCCCACCCCCTTGGTCTCTGCCCCGGGGTCCTAAGCCTGGGCACAGACCAGAAGTTGTCCCTCCGGGAAATCCGGTTAGTGACCACCTAGCATCCCGTGTCCTAGAGCAGCCCTAATTCCCCCACCTCCACCAGCCGTGCGTGGGAATTTGGTCAGAAACCCAACTTTGGAGGCAAAGAGAGGTTCTCGAGTTCAGCCTTTCTTTTGGCTCCAGACTGGAATCCGAGGCTTTCCAAATTACGGGCGCTCGGGAAAGGGGAGACAGGGAGCCCCTCCCGGCGGGGGCAGCCCGGCGACACATCTGGAATTGTGAGCTGGGTCCCTCCTCAGGGCCGGGGTTAGGAAGGAGCCGTGGCCAGAGAGTCGGGATGAGGGGAGTTCAGGGACCCTCAGCGTCGCCCAGGGAGCAGGTCCCCGAGGATGGGGGAGGGCATGGAGCCTGCGGCCCGCTGGGTGGGGGTGGGCGGGCCCGTGGGATGATCAGGTGGGACCGCCCGCTGTGGTGACAGCTAGACCAAGGACTCCTCGGAGCCGAGTATGGGCTCCCCACCACGAGGGGCCGTGAGCAATTAGGGAGGCGACGGTGGCGCCAGGCCTGTTCTCCCGGTCCCGCCTTCCAGCCCGGGCTTGAAGCCGGGGCTGGGACGCGGGGGCAGAGCTAGGGACTCGGGGCCTCTCCTTGGTGTCCCCCAGTCCCCGCAGTTGCTACTTACGACGCTCGAAGGTCCTCGCGGCGCCGTCGAGGCCAGGACCGCCGTGGTCCCCAGGGCTTTCGCCACCCGAGGCCGCGTCCCCACGATGAGGCCAGGTGGCTTCGGCCGGAAGTGGGGGGCCCCCGGGCCGGGAGGAAGGGGTCCGGCTCCCGCGGCCGCGCAGCCTGGTGCGGGGCCCGGCCTGGAACTACGGGAGCCAGCCCGGATCAGTCTGTTGCATGGAAATTCTGGGGAGCGGTGAGGACTCCCCCTTCCCGGCAAGGGCTGAGTCACTGGGACGCGCCCGCGGGGCTTGGCGACTGCAGCATTCTGACCAGCTTACCTGGGTCCGCGAGCTTGGCCTCATCCGCCGCCAGGAGTGGAAGTGGAAGGGCGTAAGGGGGCGGGGTGGTGGACATGGTCCCCAGTGCAGTCTCCACCGTCGCTCTCCGTCCTTTCCTGAATGTGGGGCCCTCTCCCCAACCACAGACCGTAGTCCTACACCACTAACCCGCCCCGCCTCCCCCCTGCTTCTCAGTCTCTATCCAGGGCCCCTAAACTCTGGATCGGCCCAGTCTCCCAGCCTTACTGTCCGAAATCAGCTGCTTGGGATCCAAAGTCCTCTGAATCTGGCCCAACACTAATTAATATGTCTGGTTTGTTGGAAATGTAAAATAGTTACATTTAATCCCACATACCGGTTATACAGGTGTGCTCAGTTTGTGAAAATCCAGCAAGCTGAACATTTAAGGTACATACCCTTTTATATATGGCTCTCATACTTGAATAAAATGTTTTAAAAAATCAACACTCATTAAAATCAACATTCTAGGGCAAAACACAGTATGGTGTGATGACCAGGCAAGGGACTCCAGTTCCAGATCCCAACTCCACCGTCCACGTGTTTCCTTGGAGAAGTCCCTTTACCTCTCTGAGCCTCAGGAGGGATGAACATTGGGGCCCTCCGTGTGGAACCTAATAGTTTCATTGTTATCCAGGACCAGGACTAGGGTGAGGTAAGTGGGGCATTCCTCTGGGGTGCAAAATTTAGGAAGGTGCCAAGATGAAAAAATGTTTTAATTCAATATTTTTAAAAAGCCAAATCAGCAAATTACAGCCCTGCCAGCCAGCTGCCTATTTTTATTTATTTATTGGCTGTGCCTCACAGCTTTTGAAATCATTTTTGTTTTTTTAATTTTATTTAATTTTATTTATTTATTTATTTTTGGCTGCATTGGGTCTTCGTTGCTGTGCACGGGCTTTCTCTAGTTGTGGTGAGCGGGGGCTACTCTTTGTTGCGGTGTGCGAGCTTCTCATTGTGGTGGCTTCTCTTGTTGCGGAGCACGGGGTCTAGGTACGTGGGCTTTAGTAGTTGTGGCACGCAGGCTCAGTAGTTGTGGTGCACGGGCTTAGTTGCTCCGCGGTGTGTGGGATCTTCCTGGACCAGGGCTCGAACCCGTGTCCCTTGCATTGGCAGGCGGATTCTTAACCACTGTGCCACCAGGGAAGTCCCAGCTTGTGAAATCTTAGTTCCCTGACCAAGGATGGAACCAGGGATTGAACCCAGGCCCTCAGCAATGAAAGCTCCGAGTCCTAACCACTGGACCACCAGGGAATTCCCCAGCTGCCTATTTTTATAAATAAAGTTTTATTGGAAACAGGGACAGGATTAGGGTGAAGCCAGTGAGATGGGATCATGCAAGTTCGGGGTTAGATCCTGTCTTTATTTAAAATATTGGCATTTTGTTCATTATAGATTTTTTTTGCATTAATTTTGATTTTTAGATATATTGCAGGAAAATATTGTTTACCGAGTAATTGTAATTACCGAGTTTTCTGATGCTCCCTTAAGTTTTGCACCTGAGCCTTACTCACTCTAGGCCTTACACACCTCGCCGTTGTCCCTGGCCTATTACTGTCTTCTCCTGAAGGACCTGGCTAGGACCCCAGAGTAAATGAGCGGGAGGCTGAAGATGCTTCCACGCCCCTCACCACCCCCCTCACCAGGTAGGCTCTGCATTCAAGCCCAGGCCTAGCTTTCCTGGGGCCCACTGATCAGTTCAGAGTCAAATGCAAAGTCCTTACAATGGCCTTCAGTCTCCAAGAGCTGGGCTCGACCTGCCTTCGCCTTCATCTCCCCTCACTCATTTCCTTCCAGCTTGCTGCTCCCTGAGTTTGTTTTTTCAAATTGCCCCATGTGCTTGCCTCAGGGCCTTTGCACTTGCTCTTCCCTCTGCCCAGAATGTGCTTCCCCTAGATATTCACTTGGCCCCCTTCCTTGTTTCCTCTACTTATGTCACCTTCTCAGAGAGGGCATCCCAGACCGTTCACTCTCTGTCCCTTCCCACCACTTTATTATTCTTCATAAACCTTTCACCTCTTGTTGATTAGTAGAACGAAAGCTCCAGGAGAGAGGAGACTTTGCTTTGTCTGCTAGGGTATTCTCTAGAATTGGGTCTGACCCAGAGAGCTCAATAAATATTTCGTTTCACAGATGGAAAACAAGGGGCCAGAGAGGGGAAGGGGCATTAGCAAGTCACGCAGTGAGTTGGTGGCAAGAGCTTACTAAATCCCATGTTTCCAGACTCCCAACTCAGTGCTGTTTCCTGCCTCCTGGGGCTTATCCTCACCCCCTACCCCCAGAGCCCTCCAGACAGCGAAGGGTGACCCTGCACAGCTCTCTTGTACGCTCCCTTCCACACAATGTGATTACAGAGCCTGGCCAGGCTCCAGACCCCGGCGTCCACCCCTCTCCAGTGTCCAGCAGGCAGGCACAGCTCTTCCTGGCTTCCTGTCTGTGGCACAGGGCCGGTCAGTGGCTGGGCTGGGTTCCGCAGCTGGACCATAGCTTTGGTCTCCATACCCTGGAGAATGGGGAGCAGGCCACTGTGGCGTGACCTCCCTGCAGAGGGCTGTGTTGAAGGGGGTGTGTTTGTGTGTAGTGAGGGGAGGGGGATGCTGGATAGGAACTGAACAACTAGATAGGAACACCCTCCACAATGAGCAGAGTGGAGAATGGGGCTGTAATCCCCCCTTCCTCAAGGACATGGCATGCGACCATGGGAGGGCAGCTCTGGGCCCCAGGCCTGATTCTCTTCTTTTCTTCTATTCTTGGTGATCAGAAGACGGTGGTGTGTCACATTCGGTACACATGAGTTGGGTATGTTCTATATGCCAGCCCCTTGTTGGGTAGTTCTAGATTTGTTGCTTCCTTTCTTTTCTTTTTTTAAAATTTACTTTTTTTAACATCTTTATTGGAGTATAATTGCTTTACAATGTGGTGTTAGTTTCTGCTGTATAACAAAGTGAATCAGCTATACATATACTTATATCCCCATATCCCCTCCCTCTTGCGTCTCCCTCCCATGTTGCTTCCTTTAATACCCACACAGTCCGGAAAGCTATTATCCTCATTTTACAGGTGAGGAAGCTGAGGCACAGCGAGGTGCAGTGACTTGCCCATGGCCACACAACTAGTATGGGTTGCAGCTGGGACTTATACCACATCTCTTTTTTTATTTTTTTGGCCATGCTGTGTGGCATGCAGGATCTTAGTTCCCTGACCAGCGATTGAACCCATGCCCCCTGCAGTGGAAGCGTGGAGTCTCAACCACTGGACCGCCAGGGAAGTCCCTTGTACCACATTTCTGAAGCCCACTGCAGTGCTCATTCCAATCCCTGACATGGCCTTTAGCACAGAGAGAGAACTGTGATATTCTTCGGGATGTGTCCCCCACCTCCAAGCTGGCTGCTGGAGATGGAGGCATGGCCCTGGCCCCCCTCCTCTGTCTCATCGGTAATTGGCAGCGTAGAAAGAGTGGGGCTTGGTTTGGTATCGTGGAGATCCAGTTTGCATCCTGGCTCACTCACTTCTACCTAGGTCTGTGATTTAGGGCAAGTCATTTGAACTCTCTGAGCTTCCAATTCTGTTGTGTAAACCCAGGAGGGTGGTTCCCACTTCACGATTGGGAGAAATTAAGTGAGCACCTGGTACAACACCAGAGGCTTCAGTAACTGGTAGCTCCCTTGCCCGGGTCTGCCCTCCCTGACGCTTACCCAGCAGCAAGCAAGGGGAGCCTCACAGGGCATGTGTCCAGCACCTTACCTGGTGCTCACTGTGCGACAGGCACAGCTCACAGCACTTTACATGAATGAACCAGTTTAATAGTCACAACATTAAATATCAATTAATATTAAGTACCAATATTTCCCCCATTTCACAGGTGAGGAAACAGAAGCACAGAGAGGTTCAGCAACTTGCTTAAGCCTCACAGCCTTCCCTTCAGCACCATCTTCCCTGGGGGGAGGGAGGGGTCTCAGGGCTGATCCTCTACTGGATAGATCCTCTTCATCCCCCAGGGAAGTTAATGAATTCTGAGCTGCTGTTAATCAAGTATAAATGCCCTTATGCACTGGCCTCAAAACTTTTTTTTTAAAGTAATTCAACTTTATAACAATTATAAGTAAACCTCTTAAAATTTTCTGGACAGTGACAGTCTTAAAAGAAAAAAAAGACTTATTTTTTAGAGCAGATTTAGGTTCACAGCAAAATTGAGTGGAAAGTATAGAGAGTTCCTGTGCACCCCCTGCCCCACACATACCCAGCCTCCCCCATCATCCACGTGCCCCCCAGAGTGCTACATTTGTTACAACTGATGGATCTGCACTGTCCCATCATTATCACTCAAAGTCCATAGCTAACATTCAGGCTCATTCTTGGCATTGTACAGTCTGTGGGTTTTGACAAACATATAACGACATGCATCTACCACTATAGTATCGTACAGAGTATTTTCACTGCCCTAAAAATCCTCTGTGCCCCACCTATTCATCCTTCCCTCCCCCTAACCTCTGACAACCACTGATTTTTTTTTTTTTTTTTTTTTTTTTTTTTTGGCTGCATTGAGTCTTTGTTGCTGTGCGTGGGCTTTCTCGGGCTTTCTCTAGTTGTGGCGAGTGGGGGCTACTCTTCTTTGCTGTGCGCGGCCTTCTCATTGTGGTGGCTTCTCTTCTTGCGGAGCACGGGCTCTAGGCACGCAGGCTTCAGTAGTTGCGGTATGTGGGCTCAGTAGTTGTGGCTCACGGGCTCTAGAGCGCAGACTCAGTAGTTGTGGCGCACGGGCTTAGTTGCTCCGCGGCATGTGGGATCTTCCTGGACCAGGGATCGAACCCATGTCCCCTGCATTGGCAGGTAGATTCTTAACCACTGTACCACCAGGGAAGTCGCAACCACTGATATTTTTAACTGTCTCCACAGTTTTACCTTTTCCAGAATGTTGTGTAGTTGGAATCATACATTATGTAGCCTTTTCAGATTGGCTTCTTTCACTTAATAATATATATTTAATGTTCCTCTGGGTCTTTTCATGGCTTGATAGTCCATTTCTTTTTATCACTGAATAATATTCCATTATCTGAATGTACCACAGTTTCTTTATTCATTTTTTTCATTGAAGGGTATCTTGGTTGCTTCCAAGTTTTGACAATTATGAATAAAGCTGCTATAAACATCTGTATGCAGGTTTTTGTTGGACGTAAGTTTTCAGCTCATTTGGGTAAATACCTAGGAGCATGATTGCTGGATTATATGGTAAGAGTACGTTTAATTTTCTGAGAAAGTTCCAAACTGTCTTCCAAAGAGGCCGTACCAGTTTGCGTTCCCACCAGCAGTGAATGAGAGTTCCTGTTGCTCCATATCCTTGACGTCAATAGCATTGACGTTGTCAGCGTTTTGGATTCTCGTCATTCTGATAGGTGTGTCGTAGTATCTCATTGTTGCTTTAAACTGCATTTCCCTAATGATATATGAAGTTGAGCATCTTTTCATATGCTTGTTTGTACCTGTATATCATCTTCAGTGATGTGTCTGTTCAGGTCTTTTGCCCTTTTTTTTTTTTTTTTTTTTGTGGTATGCGGGCCTCTCACTGTTGTGGCCTCTCCTGTTGCAGAGCACAGGCTCCGGACGCGCAGGCTCAGCGGCCATGGCTCACGGGCCCAGCCGCTCCGCGGCATGTGGCACGAACCCATGTCCCTGCATTGGCAGGCGGACTCTCAACTCCTGCGCCACCAGGGAAGCCCCTTTTGCCCATTTTTAAATTGGGTGGTTCATATTCTTATTGTTGAATTCTAAGAGTTCTCTGTATATTTTGGGTAACAGTCCTTTATCAGATACATCTTTTGTGGGATGTACATCTTTTGTGAGCCTCGTGGCTCACTGGTTAAGAATCAGCCTGCCAATGCAGGGGACATGGGTTCGATCCCTAGTCCGGGAAGATCCCACATGCCGTGGAGCAACTAAACATTTGCGCCATGACTACTGAGCCCGCGTGCTGCAGCTACTGAAGCCTGTATGCCTAAAGCCCATGCTCTGCAACAAGAGAAGCCAATCACAATGAGAAGCTCACACATTGCAATGAAGACCCAACGCAGCCCCCCAAAAAATAATAAATTAATTTTTTAAAACTAAAAATCTTAAATTTAAAAAAAGATATGTCTTTTGCAAATATTTTCTCCCAGTTTGTGGCTTGTTTATTCATTCTCTTCAAAGTGCTTTTTGCAGAGCAAAAGTTTTAAATTTTAAGTCCAGCTTATCAATTATTTCTTTCATGGGCCCTGACTTTTGTATTATATCTAAAAAGTCATTGACAACTGCCAGGTCATCTAGTTTTCTCTTACATCATTTTCTAGGAGTTTTATAGTTTTGTGTTTACATTTAGGTCTGTGATCCACTTTCAGTTAATTTTTGTGAGGACTGTAAGGTCTGTGTCTAGATTATTTTTATTTTTTTGTATGTGGATGTCCAATTGTTCCAGCACCATTTGTTGAAAAAACTGTCTTTGCTCCATTGGGTTGCCTTTGCTCCTTGGTCAAAGATCAATTGATTCTATTTATGTGAGTATTTCTGGGCTCTCTATTCTGTTCTAATGATCTATTTTTCTATTCTTTGCCAATACCACACTTTCTTGATTACTGTAGCTTTATAGTGAGTCTTAATGTTGGGTAGTGTCAGTTATTCAACTTTGTTTTTCTTCAATGATGTGTTGGGTACTCTGGGTCTTTCACCCCTCCATATACAAACCATTTTTTAACGGCTTTATGAAGATATAATTCACATACCATACAATTTACCCATTTAAAGTGTACAATTTAGTAGGTTTTGGTATATTACCTTACTAATTGTTTTAAATTATGGTAAAACATTTATAACATACATTTTTCCATTTTAATAATTTTAAGTGTACAAGTCAGTGGCAGTAATTACATTCAAAATGTTGTGTAACCATCACCACTATTTCCAAATCTTCTTCATCACTCTAAATAGAAATTTGCAACTGCTAAGCAGTAACTCCCTAGTTTCTTAGCTTGGCCATGACAAAATACCAAAAGCTAGATGGCTTAAAGCAGTAGCAATGTATTGTCTCACGGTTCTGGAGGATAGGAGTCTGAGGTCAAGGTGTCAGCAGAGTCACGCTCTCGCTGACGGCTTTAGGGGAGAATTCTTCCTTGCTTCCTCTAGCTTCTGGTGTTTGCTGGCAATCCTTGGAGTTCCTTGGCTTGTAGATTCATCACTCCAGTCACATGGCCATCCTCTCCCTGTGTCTTCACATCACCTTCCCTCTGTGTATGTCTGTCTCTGTGTCCAAAGGACACCAGTCATACTGGATCAGGGCCAGTTCTAAAATGACCTCATCTTAACCTTGTTCAATTTGCGCAGACTCTATTTCCAAATAACATCACATTCTGAGGTACTGGGGGTTAAGACTTCAATGTTTCTTTCGTGGGGGGCATAATGTAACCCGTAATGCTCCCCATTCCTCCCTTCCCCCAGCCCCTGGCACTCTGTAATCTACTTTCTGTCTCTATGAATTTGCTTATCCTAGATAAGTGGGATACAATACTTGTCCTTTTGTGTCTGGCTTATTTCACTTAGCATAATATTTTCAAGGTTCATCTATGTTGTAGCATGGATCAGAACTTTGTTCCTTTTTATGGGTGAATAAACAGTCCATTGCATGTATATGCCACATTTTTTTTTTACCCATTCATGTGTTGATGGACACTTGGGTTGTTTCCATCTTTTGGCTACTCTGAATAATGCTACAATGAACATTAGTGTTCAAGCCCTGCTTCCTCTTAAGTATTTTGACAGTGCACCTATATCAAGTTTTTAAAATTGCCGATGCAGGGGACACGGGCTCGTGCCCCGGTCCGGGAAGATCCCACATGCCGCGGAGCGGCTGGGCCCGTGAGCCATGGCCGCTGAGCCTGCGCGTCCGGAGGCTGTGCTCCGCAACGGGAGAGGCCACAACAGTGAGAAGCCCGTGTACCGCAAAACAAAACAAAACAAAACAAAATAAAATTGCCCATCAATCCCCATGTGTGTCATTTACTTATAAATTATATACCTGTGCTATTATGTTATATATAGTGTACATAATAAATATGCTTAAAAGTGAAAGGGTGAGACAAAGAGTAAATAGGAATGAATCCAATTTAAATGAAGTAAATATAAATAAGCGTTTCTTCGTGAATCCCGTTTTGGAGACAATGCTGTACCACTCTTCCTGAAAGAATATATGTGATTGACAGACGGCCTTGCCTTAACCTCCTGGCTGTAGCTTTCTCAGGATCTCATATTTCTTTGACAATCTGATGAAAATTATGGGCACTCTCCAAAAAAACTTCCCTCCAATAAACATAGCATTTCCAATACAAGTTTGGGAGATTCATAGTTTTGTGTTTACATTTAGGTCTGTGATCCACTTTCAGTTAATTTTTAATTAACTAACAGTTAATTAATTAACTGTTAATTAACTAACAGTTAATTAATTAACTGTTAATTAACTAAGAGTTAATTTTCAGTTAATTTTTTTCAGTTAATAGAAGCCCAGAAAGCCTCATTTAAGATGACTTGCCTTAATCTGAAGGACTGCTTCAGCGGTGGAATTTCAGATATCTGCATAAAGTGACATTTGAAGGTGGGGAGAAAGAATTTTATTCACCTCCACAGCCCTGTTTCTGAGTCTATGGGTTTTTTAGGATAGCCTGACATTGCTGAAGAGAACAAACAAAGCAAAATATATGGAGATTGGAGTTGCATCCAATAATCAGAAAGTGCTTCTGAATAGCCGAGAGAATAAAACAAAACTGCAGGTGATGAAGGTGGTGGTAGGAGTGGAAGGGGGGTTGTTGGGTGGGGGGCTGTGTATCCTGGCCCCTGAAGATGCCCATGGACCCCCACTGGGGTGATAGACAGTCTGGCTTAAAGTCGCCAAGCTGATGGGTGGGATAATGTCAGATTCCCACTAAGGGGAAAATCACGGCGAGTTTGCATTTGGGTTTCCTTTCTGTTTTGGACCTTGCAGTAATAAGAAGCAAGCCATTTTCACATTCTCACTATCATCTCACTTATTGCCATTCGTATCAATTAGTGTCCAAACAGGAAAACAGAAACCATTCTAGGTGCTTTTAGCAGAAGGGGGTTTAATACTGGGAATTGGTCACAAATGTCTTAGAAGGGAGGAGGTGATGCTCAGAGGCTAGGAAGCTGCTACCATCCCTGGGCTGGAACCCACAAACCCACACTTGGGGTTGAGTAGCTGGAAGTGTTGCCACTGGAACAGCTGCCACTGAGCAGCAAGCAGGGACCCTTCTTGCCCACTGATGCTAAGGAAGTGCCCACCCCAGGTGCCCACGCTGCTGCTGCCAATTCAGAAGTAACCTGCGGAAGCAGAGAACTCTGCTTCTCCCTCCCTCGTGCCTTCCCATCTCTCACCTCCCATTCGCAGAACCTAACTGGAGTTTGGGAAATGTAGTTTGCTAGCTTCCAGCACCTGCAGAACACAGAAGGGAGGACATGAAGCTGGGAGCCAACAGAGCACCAGCAAGTCACAGCAGCCATTGCAGACTCCACCAGAAACAGACCCATGTGGACCACTGAATTTTCTGTCTCCCCTCCCCTGGGGTGCCCTCCTTAAAGACAGGGTGCTGTTTGTCCACCACACTTTCTCCAGCACCTTGAATGGGGTACCTGAGTCAGTGCTCCATAAAGCTGTTTGCCCTGACCATTTTATCCTCCCACGGAGACAGAGTGAGTGTTCTCCGCTTTCAGTGTATAAAGGAAGCAAGGTCCAGAAAGTCATGACTTGCCCAAAGGGACCCGGCTGCCATGACATGCCTGTCTGACAAGTCTCGGGAAGGTTTTGGGCGAGGACAGGGCTGACTTGGCAGTTGTCGGCGCCCCACTGCCCGCCACGCCTTCCGGTCTGGCTGCCCAGAGCAAGCTGTGATGTGGATGTCTCTTTCAGGTCTACAAGTGCTCTCAGAGCTGAAGCCAAGAAGGGCTGACTCAGCTGTGACCTCCTCAGGGCTGGGAACTTCCTCCTGCCCCAGGAAATAGGGCATCCTGGCACCTCTCTGCCAAACGGGCCACGCTGGAAGTCAGGTAGGCTAGTCAATGGAGACAGGGGCTGGAAGAGGCAGGAGCGGGACCCTGCGTGGGACCCTCCCTCCTCTGTTCCCCAGGGTGGAGCTCTCCATCGCAGAGCCTCTGCTATACTTAGAGGGACAAGATTTCCCAAACCAAAAATTGGTACATGTGGTTAGACACATACGACTGTCTTTATGAGGAAAATGGGAGAGAGTGTTAGAAATAGGGTCTGTCTCAGGGTTTCTCAACCTTGGCACTCTTGACACTTGGAGGCCGGAGGATTCTTTTTTGTGGGGCTGTCCTGGGCACTGTAGGATGTTTAGCAACATCCCTGACTTCTACCCACTAGATGCCGGTAGCATTCCTCAAGTTGCGACGACTGAAAATGTCTCCAGACATTGCCAAGTGTCCCCAGGGCAGGGTAGAGGGAAGCACTCCAGTTGAAAAGCAATGGTCAGAATTCCCTGGCAGTCCAGTGGTTAGGACTCCATGCTCTCACTGCCAAGGCCCCGGGTTCCATCCCTGACCAGATAATAGGATTCTGTGCGGCGCAGCCAAAAAAAAAAAAAAAAAAGCAATGGTCTATCCCCAAAACTCAGGTTGTATCTCTACACTGGACATGGCCAGTGGCCAGGAGATGGTGCCCAGTCTGGCAGAAATATAGTCCTGCCCCTTGAGGAGGGAGGCACAATACTGGCCCTAGTCTGAGGGAAGAGACAGATCCTGACCCTGGGGAACTTCTGGACTAATGGGGGAGATTAGACAGCCCCTAGAGAAACAGGAAAACATGGTGGTTAAGAGCATTGAACTTTGGAGCCAGAATCCAGTATTCAAATCCTGGCTCCACCATTAATAGGATAAGTTACCTCTTTGAGCCTCAGTTTCCTTATTTGTATGATGGGGATAATGATGGCACCTATGTTGTAGAGTTCTGTAAAATTATTTATTTATTATTTATTTGTTTTTATGATCGACTTTATTTTTTAGAAGAGTTTTAGGTTTACAGAAAAATTGAGACGCTAGTACAGAGTTCCCGTATATCTCATGCCAGTTTTCTCTGTTATTAACATTTGTTATCATTAATAACCCAACACTGATACTTTTTATTACTAACTAAAGCCCACAGTTTATTCAGATTTCCTTAGTTTTACCTAAGGTCTTTTTTCTGTTCCAGGATCCCATCCGGGACAGATCATTATATTCTGTTGTCATGGCTCCTTCGGCTCTTCTTGGTTGTGACGGCTTCTCAGACTTTTCTTTTTTTATAAATTTATTTATTTATGGCTGTGTTGGGTCTTTGTTGCTGCGCATGGGCTTTCTGTAGCTATGGCGAGTGGGGGCTACTCTTCATTGCGGTGCGCAGGCTTCTCATTGCGGTGGCTTCTCTTGTGGAGCACGGACTTTAGGTGCATGGGCTTCAGTAGTTGCGGCACGTGGGCTTCAGTAGTTGTGGCTCACGGGCTCTAGAGCGCAGGCTCAGTAGTTGCGGCGCACGGGCTTAGTTGTTCCGCAGCATCTGGGATCTTCCCAGAACAGGTCTCGAACCGTGCCCCTGCATTGGCAGGCGGATTCTTAACCACTGCGCCACCAGGGAAGCCTTCAGACTTTTCTTGCTTGTGATGACCTTGACAGTTTTTAGGGGTACTAGTCAGGTATATTGCAGGATGCCCTTTTACTGAAATTTGTCTGACTTTTTCTCGTGATTGGACTGGGATCCTAGATTTGAGGAGGAGAAGGTCACAGGGGTAAAGCACCCTTCTCATCGTGTTGTCTCAATACTACATCCTATCAACATGACGTATGACTGATCACCTGGCTGAGGTGGTGGCTGTCAGCTTTCTCTGCTGTGAAGTCCTTCCCTCTCTCCTGGCTGTGCTCTTGGGAAGGAAGTGGCTGTGCCCAGTCCACGCTTAAGGAGTGGGGAACCTCGTAAGGAATTTGTGAAGACTGAATCAGTGCAGAAATACATGCTCCTCAGAACAGTGCCTGGCATGGGGTAACCCTTCTGAACGATTTGCTGTTATGATGACGATAGGGAGACCCTCTGAAGAGGAGATTGGATGGTCCCCACGCAGAAAACATACTCAGGGCAACTTGGAAGACGGTATGCTGGGTTAGGCAGACCCCCTACCCCCCAAAGGTGTCCCAGGAATTTATGAATACGTTGCCTTACATAGCAAAAGGGATTTTGCAGATGTGATTAAAGGTATGGACCTTGAGATGGGGAGATTACTCTGGACCATCCAGGGGAGCCAATCTAATCACATAAATCCTTAAAAGTGGAGAAGCTTTCCTGGCTAAAAGTACAGAGAGAAGGGCTTCCCTGGTGGCGCAGTGGTTGAGAATCCGCCTGCCAATGCAGGGGACACGGGTTCGAGTCCTGGTCCGGGAGGATCCCACATGCCGCGGAGCATCTAAGCCCGTGTGCCGCAACTGCTGAGCCAGTGCTCTGGAGCCCGCGAGCCACAACTACTGAGCCAGCGTGCTGCAACTATTGAGGCCCGCGCGCCTGGAGCCCGTGCTCCGCAACCAGGGGGGGCACCGCAATGAGAAGCCCACACACCACGGCGGGGAGTAGCCCCCGCTCGCCACAAATGGAGAGGGCCCGTGCGCAGCCACGAAGACCCAACACAACCAAAAATAAATAAATAAATTTATTAAAAAATAAAAGTACAGAGAGAAGGTACACAAGGTCAGTGGCTTTCGACATGGACGGCAGAGGGTCAGAGAGATGGCAGCATAAGCACTTGACCTACTGTTGCCAGTTTTGAAGGTGGATGGAAGGGCCCCAGGCCCCAGGAAGGCATGCAGCCCTGCCAACGCCTGGAGTTTAGCCCCATGAGACCCGTGTTGGGCCTCCTATCTACAGAACCATGAGGTGATACACCTACAGTATTTAAAGCCGCTGACGTTGGTCAAGACAGCGATAGGAAACTAATACGTGTACCGACAAGCACGGGGCTGGAAGTGGAAATATAGTCCTCGAGCAGAAATTGCTGCTTACCAACTGCAAATGAATCAGCTTTCTGGCCCTCTTACCCTGCGAACTCAGTTCTTCCAGAACAATAACAACAACCACCAAAAAAACATTGGTGCTGATGCTGCCATTTCTTGGGGGCCAGCTGCGCCCCAGGCACTCTGCTGGGGCTTTTAGAACACTGTGTCGTTTAATCTTCACACCGCACCATGCTGTCTCCAAATTTACAGAACAGACAGAGGCAAGGATCTTCTGCCCTTCTTCATTCCTGGGTCAGCTCCCTGCTAATAATTAACTCTTTACAAGTTGGAAGTGGATTTTCAGTAAGTCAAAGTCCCTTTCAATCCAAGGGGTCAATTAGAGGAGATGTGTTTGCTATCTTACAGGCCTTGGTTCAGGGTCCTGGTAGATGTATCAGACATTGCCAGAGCATCTGGAATATCCTGCAAGCATTCATTCATTCATTCAATAAGTATCCATTAAGCACCAAGTATCCCCTGCCCTCTAGAAGCTCCAGCCCGATGAGGGAGAGTGGGCCTTGGACTGGCATAATTGTAACCTGGGCAGAGTAGGACTGTGGCCTTCAGGAAGCATGTCATAGGTGTTTAACTGGGGAGGAGGCACCAGGATGTGGGAATCCAGGAAGGCTGCAAGGAGGTGGCACATTTAAGTTGGGTCTTGAAGAATAAGTAGGCTTCACTAAGCAGAGATGATGCCAGTGGCATTCCAGGTAGGACAAAAAGCACCAGCAAAGGCATAGAGGAAGAGAAGTGGAGGCTGTGGGTTAGATCTTTTACTCCTCACAGGGTGCCCATGGAGTAGGTACTATTATTATCCCCACTTTGCAGAAGAATAAACTGAGGTAGAGAGCAGTTAAATGACTTGCCCTGGAACACACCGAGCTTACAAGTGGTGAGAGGGGTGTTTGCAGCCCGGCAGTCTGACTCCAGAGCTCCTGTTTCTGGTCTTCTCATCACGTCTGCTGGGGAAATGCAAGCTTAGCAGGGTGAGTGCAGACGCTCATGGGCGAGAATGAGTGAGCTTCATTTATCCATTCCCTTTGTCATTCAACAAACATGGATGGAGCACCCACTGGGTGCCAGCTCTGAGTTAGGGGAAACAAGGGGACTCGAGGAGCTCCCATCTGGAGGAGAAGGCAGACATGCAGATGCTGAATCCCCTCGCTGTACAGTGAGCACCCTGAGAGATGGGCAGAGGAGGGAGTGTGGAGGCCAAAGGCCGGCTCCTGGGAAACCTGTTCCAGGAGGATGGGAGATGGAGCAAAGTCAGCGAAGGAGACAGGGCAAAGTGGTCAGAGAGCTTGCAGGAGAGTCAAGGGGGCAGAATCAAGCCCACCCCTGACATTTGCAGGGCCTGGGAAATGCAAATGGCTCCTGGCTCCCAGCCGGCCCCTCCCCCTTTCTTCTCACACTTTCAGCTTGTCCTGCAGAGTGAGGGTCTCCTATTAATGGAATGCATGCACATTCCAACCATAAACCCCAGCTCCGTCCGTGCTCTCCACCTGCAAACAGCTGCCCGTAATTGCCCCTCAGGGCCTGGGCACACGCACCCGTCATGCTTCACCCTCAAGAGAACAAACCGAGGCAGGAAGTCCTTGCAGGCTCTGGAAGTGGGCCTTGAGCTGTTTGGGCAAAGATGCCCAACTATTGGGTACCTGGAGCGTGGCCTAGAAGACAAGTCACGTGCTCTGGGGGTGGGGGTGGGCATGCTCTTTGGCCTCATGAACTCCTTATTCTGTCAAGGACTCTGGTTGTCTGGGTCTAAAGGTCATTTTGCAGACAATTATGGAAGCCCTAAGAAGAGGTTTCCTCCGATGTCACATTCTCCAGGGAGGTTGAGTGAACAGGATTAAGAAAAGGCCACTGCCCGAGAAGGTGGCCCTGGGCTTGGTGAGAGCGGAGTCTGTGTAGGGCGGGGTGTGCAGAGATGTGGGGTGAGTGTGAGGTGAGGGATGGGAGGCAGAGAGCACAGAGCTCTCTTTCAAGAAATTTGGCAGAGAAAGGAAATAAAGCCGGAGGAAGGGAGCGTGAGGGGGAGGGAGACGAGAGGGAACGTTTGTGTTCCTTGGTGTTTAGAAGGCAGTAGACAGGAATACGTTTTAGTCGGAGGGAAAAGAGTCTGTGGAAAGAGAGAGAGGCTGAGAAATCAGGAGAAAATATGTCCAGGAAGGATCTTTTTAACTCATCAGACAGGGGATATGATGGCCTTAAAAAAAAAAAAAAAAAGGAAGGATTCCTCTTTCTCTGAGTGAAGACGGTGGGAGGAGATTGAGAGATTGAGGGAGCCCAAGCTGGGGGGTCTAGATTGTCCCTGAAATAATCCACATTCATCAAACACCCATTCACTATGTGTCGGGCACTGTTTTAGGGGTGCTAAGCATATAAGATCTTACCCATGTCTCACAACAGTCCTTAGAGTCAATACAATTATTGTCCCCTCCATCTGACCATAATGAGAATGGGGGCACCAGGAGGACTAGTAACTGGCCCAAAGTAACACATCTAGTTACTAGTGATCTCAGACTTACACAAAGGGGCCTCCGACCAGGGATCTGCAGTTTCGAAGGCTCTGCATGTCACAGCCACGTGGGAAAAGAAATTTACTAACAGAATGAGACTTCAGCCTCTGGCCGTCATGAAGTGACAGGGGCTAGGTTTCCTCTCCTGCCTTAAAAAACTAGGACTCCAGACAAAATAGCTGAAAAAATGATTTTCAGACTTTGGACAAAGGCAACACGGGACTGGTCCCTGGGGACAGGGAAACAAATGAGGTGAGCCCTGTAATTAGCCCAGCTCCCCGCCCCCGGCAGTTTCCAGGCTTCAGTGCAGGGAGGAGGGAATGCAAACAGAGCTTGGATGTCTTGCTGATTGAGAAGACAGATTTAGAAAGGTGCTAGAAATTCACAGGCCAGAGTCCCAGGGAAGTGGAGCTGAACATATATCCAGAGATCTGCAGAGGTGTCTCCCTGGGTCTGGCTGAGCACTGATTTGCACACACATGAAAGGAAAGGCTAGGAAGAGAGCCACTGAAGGCAGAGCAATGCCTGGAGCTCACACAGGGCAGGGATTAGTTTGTGTTCCCATCAGGCAGAGTGGAAAGACCTCATAATACACGGGGTGTTGAGTACAGTCCTCAGAAGCGTATCCCCTTAGCAGAGGTCTAAATTAACCTTCGACTAACAGCTGCTCTGTATCTGTCCTAAAAATCTTGAAAGCAAGCCTCAAAAGTATACATCTCGCTTCAAGTATGTTAGCTATGTGCCAGAACAAAGTCCAGCCCTGCTTAAAGGAATGCAACAAACTCCTACACCAAACAATGGAAAATTCACGATGTCCAGCATCTCATCAAACTTCAGACCAATGGTCCTCACGAGCATAGATGCAAAAATTCACAACAAAATTTTAGCAAATCAAATCCAACAATATGGGGGCTTCCCTGGTGGCGCAGTGGTTGAGAGTCCGCCTGCCGATGCAGGGGACACGGGTTCGTGCCCCGGTCCGGGAAGATCCCACATGCCGCGGAGCGGCTGGGCCCGTGAGCCATGGCCGCTGAGCCTGCGCGTCCGGAGCCTGTGCTCCGCAACGGGACAGGCCACAACAGTGAGAGGCCCGCATACCACCGCAAAAAAAAAAAAAAAAAAAAAAGAAGAAATCCAACAATATATAAAAAGGGTAATACATCATGACAAAGTGGGGTTTATCTCAGGAACGCAATGTTGGTTTAATGTTTGAAAACCAATTGATTGAACTCGCCATATTAACAAATGAAAAAAGGGAAACCATAGGGTCATTTTAATAGATGTAGAAAAACTGACAAAATCCAACATCCATTCCTGTTAAAAACTTTCAGAAGACTAGGAATAGAAGGGAAAGTTCCTCAGTCTGATAAAGAACATCTAGAAACAGGGAATTCCCTGGTGGTCCAGTGGTTAGGACTTGATGCTTTCACTGCCATGGCCCTGGATTCAATCCCTGGTTGGGGAACTAAGATCCCACAAGATGTGCAGAGGGGCAAAAAAAAAAAAAAAAAAAAAAAAAACCAACTAGAAACAAACAAACAACAACAACAGAAGGACATGCTAACAAGTAGAAAGGTATGACCCACAATCAGGAGAAAAATCAATCAGTAGAAACAGATTTAGAAATGAAGAGATGAAGTAATTAGCAGAGGAAGACACGGAGATAATATAATTGTGCCTCACTCATATGTCTCATGTATTCAAGAAGGTAGAGAAACATATGAACATGATCAGGAGAGAAACAGAAGTTATAAAAAAAATCCAATTGTAATGTCCAGAAGTGAAATATATAATATCTTAAACAAAAAAATACACTGAATGTGATTAAGAACAGATTAGACACTGTAGAAGAAATGATCAGTGAATATGCAGTTACAGCAATAAAAAACACAAAAAGAAGAGGGGGAAAAAAACATAAATAGAACATCAGTGACATTTGAGATACTACCAAGTCATCTAACATATGAGAAATTGGAGACCCAGACTGGGGCAGGGAAATAAAAAATATATATTTCTCCAAAGGAGAAATAATGATAAAAAAATTTTCAGGTTTGATGAAAACTAAAAACAACAGAGCCAAGTGGCTCAATGAACCCAGGCAGAAGAAACATAAAGAAAACCACGTAAGAAGACATCATAATAATCAGATTGCTGAAAACCGGTGAGAAAGGGAAAACTGTAAAAGCAGCCAGAGGGAAAAGAACACATCTCAGACAGAGGAACAAAGAAAAAGAGTGACAGCATATTTCTCGTGAGAAACTGTGCGAGCCATAGGACAATGGGAGACATCCTTAAAGTACTAAAAAAAAAATGAAAGAAAAGAAAAGAAAGAAACCATCAACCTAGAATTCTATACTTAGTAAAAATATCTTTCAAAATGAAGGCAACCTACCTAGACTTTCTCAGACCTAGAAGAACTGGGATCTGGAATAGTCAAAGCAAATTTGAAAAGCAGTAGAAAGTAGGAAGACTTATACTGATGTCAAGACTTATTATAAAATTACACAAAATTCAGTGACTTTTATATTTTTCTGTCTGTCATCGTAGAAAGAGCATAGCTCTGTGTACACACGCTTACACGTTTTTGGTTTTAAGGAAGATATATTTGTCAACCTAGGAAGCTGGAACTTTTTTAATGTAATGGTTTGTTAGCTTTATTTGCAGCTTTTAACTCTCAAGTTATGGAACTGGGGAGTCTCCTCTGCACTCTTGCCCTGGGCTGCAAACATGAAATGTGGGGCTGTGTCTAGGAGGTGATAGACCCCAGACCTCACCAAAGTGGTCTGACCCCAAGTGCTCCCCACTGCACCATACTGCCTGCTAGTAGAGAACGGGGAGAGTATTGGGGAAGAGTAAAGCACAACTCTATAGCACAGGGAACTCTACTCAATACTCTGTAAAGACCAAGTGGGAAAAGAATCTAAAAAAGAGTAGATATATGTATATGTATAACTGATTCACTTTGCTGTACAGCAGAAAGTAACACAACATTGTAAATCAACTATACTCCAATAAAATTAATTTAAAAAATAAATAAAATAATGGGACTTCCCTGGTGGTCCAGTGGTTGAGAATCCGCACTTCCACTGCAGGGGACATGGGTTCGATCCCTGGCTGGGGAACTGGGATCCCGCGTGCCGTGCGGCATGGCCAAAAGAAAAAAAAAATTAAAATAAATAAATAAACAAAATACTGTATTCAAAAATAAATAAATAAATCGATTCCCACTATATTTCAGTAGGGGGGAAAAAAGAATAAAGCACAGAGGAGTTTCTGAAAAAGGCCTGTAAAATGCCAAGGAATGTCTGTGGGAGTGGAATTTAATGTACAGGAGGAAAGTTTAATGGGTGAAGGAGGTAAGGGCGGTGGGGATGCTGAGGGCTTTTCTTCTGGGGACAACAGACTCACTGGAAGTAGGGTTATCAGGAGAGAGCTTGTAGCCTGGAGCTGGGAAGCACTTGGGTTCTGACCACTCTGTTGAGATGTAACCACTCTGTTGAGATGTAACCACTCTGTTACTTCAGCCAATGTTCTATTACCCTCAGGAGTGGAAAGCCAGTTCACTTGATGATTGCAAAGATAAACGCACGAGGGCTTCCTTCCCTGGTGGCACAGTGGTTGGGAATCCGCTTGCCAATGCAGGGGACAAGGGTTCGAGCCCTGGCCCGGGGAGATCCCACATGCCGTGGAGCAACTAAGCCCATGCGCCATAACTACTAAGCCTGCACTCTAGAGCCGCGAGCCATAACTACTGAGCCCACGTGCTACAACTACTGAAGCCCACACGCCTAGAGTCCATGCTCCGCAACAAGAGAAGCCACCGCAATGAGAAGCCTGTGCACTGCAACGAAGAATAGTCCCTGCTCGCAGCAACGAAGACCCAACGCAGCCAAAAATAAATAAATAAATAAATTTATTAAAATAAATAAATAAATGCATGAGAAACAAAGCAACATACTACGTTCTGGCAAGATACTTTGCCTGCCAGATACCACTAATGCCGGGCCAGCAATAGCTAGCGGTAGAGCGTGTTAGACACAGGCTAGCACTAAGCCAACAGCTTTCTCTTTGATGGTATCAAAAGGATTAAAAAAGACTCAAAGTGCAAAGTTACTTTTTAAAATATATTTTAATTAATTTATTTATTTTTGGCTATGTTTATTTATTTTATTTTGGCTGTGTGTGTGGGCTTTCTCTAGTTGCAGCGAGAGGGGGCTACTCTTCGTTGTGGTGTGTGGGCTTCTTGTTGTGGTGGCTTCAGTAGTTGTGGTGCTCGGGCTTCAGTAGTTGTGGCACACAGGCTTAGTTGCTCTGCGGCATGTGGGATTTTCCTGGACTAGGGATTGAACCTTTGTCCCTTGCATTGGCAGGCGGATTCTTAACCACTGCGCCACCAGGGAAGTCCCAAGAAAAGTTACTTTTTGCCATCAAATCATCTCTGGGACACCAGTGATACAGCCTGCATCGTCTGGGAAACATTGCTCTGGGCCAGACTCCTGAGGGTGCAAAGCCGAGTGGTCAAGCCAGACTTCCCCATCTACCACTGACCTAACGTTATGTGCTGGTACCTTGTCTCCAAAGACCGCCCCCAACAATCTCTCCCATCTCTGTGCCATGTCGCTCCTCCTACCAGGAGACAGAGGCTATCTCCACTCCCGTGAGTCTGAGCTGGCCTTGGGACTCACCTTGAACAATAGAATGCACCAGAAGTGAAGTGTGCCAGTTCCAGCCCAGGCATTAGCTGACGGCTTCTGCCTGGACTCCTTGGGGCCCTGGGCTGCCATGCGAGAAGCCCACTTTGCTGGAGAAGGAGGTCCAGCCACCACAGTTGAACTTCCAGCTGAATGTAACCAAATAAGTGCCCCACTACTGCCACAAGGAGCACAGGTACTGCCCAGCTGAGCCCCCAGAATCATGAGAAGTAAATAGCTGTTCTTTTAAGTCACTATGTTTTGGAGCAGTTTTTACACAACAGCGGGCAACTGACCATATGCCAAGCACCGCCAACAGCCTTACACATGTTATTAATCCTTCCAGCATCCCTGGGAGAAATGTTACCTTTCGTTCCATTTTACGGATGGGAAAACCCAGGCTCAGAAGGGTGACATCACCATGCCCACGGTCTCACAACTAGAAAGTGCTGGAGTGTAGGCTGGACCTAGTCTGTCCAACTCCAAGATGGGCAGGACAAGGGGCTGGCTGGGAGACCGGGGGAGAACCCGTGTTCCCATGCCAGGAGGGAGAAAGAGGTGCCGCCCAGCTTGCTCTCGTCCAGGACCGTTCTGGTGCCCTGGCCAGAGTGCAGCTGGCTGAGGGGGGCACTGCAAGATGGAACAGGAGGCCAGGTTCTGCACTGGGGGTTAACGTGGGGAGAAAGAGGCTCCGTGACCAGGAACTCTTTGACTCAGACGGATCCCAGCCTCCCACCCTGCCTGGGACACCACCAGACTTCACATGGTCCCAACTGGATACTATCTCTGAGACAGTCTCCTGGCTTGTCCAGTTTGCCAACCCCGGGACCCAGATGGCCAGTCTCCTGCTACCCAGTGCCCATGCTGTGATGGATACGGGGCTGCCCACTGTGGGCATTTCCCTGGCACAGAGGTCCCGCCTGCCTGTTTGCTGGCATCCTGCCAAATAATCTTTTCATGTCACAAAGTAAACCTGAAATTCCCCTCCCCGCCCTTGATCCTGGATGTTTATATGGCCGAGAGGGGACATTAACGACACTAGTATCTCCTCAGGCCCGTAGAGCCCGCACTGTGATTCCGAGCTGGGTGCCCAGGGGTCCCTCCAGGCATCTGTTTGCATGAATTTACTAACAGACAGGTGGGCATTCCTTGGAGGCCTGGGAAGAGAAGGGATGTTTCTGGTGCCATAGCCTGGGACAGAGCGAGACAGGAGAGGAGTGACGTGAAATCAACAGAGGGGACTGTGGAGTGTCGCTCTCAACCTCCAGTCCACCCTTCTCTGGAGACGTCAGAGAGCTGAAAGCCACATTTCTCAGAACTCGCTGGCAATAGGGATCCGGGTGCAAATTAGTTTCCCCCTAATGTAGGTTTACTGGGTGGTATTTGGAAGCAGCAGTGAATGCCCTTTTGGGCTGCTTTGGCTCCCGGGAAACGTGCAGGAAATGGGCCATTTTTCTGCTGCAGCCTCCCAGGGGCCATTCTGTAGCTTCCTGGGTGTTGAGAGGCCGGTTTGGCAGAAGCAGTAGCAGCTTCCTGATCCCGGGATGGCAGCCATGGGGTGTGGTCTTGAACTCTGCGCTCCAGTGGGGCCTCAGAGGGAGAAGTCCCCGGTGGGTCCCAGGTGGTCACCTCCTCTTCTGGGAGAGGTCGTTCTCCTGACTTGGGCAGGGCCACACCTTTCTGGTAGGAGTCACATCTCCCTCTGCCTGGACGCCTGTCTTCTCTCTTCTTATTACCTCTCCTCCCTCTTTCAATCCTCTCCCCATGAGAGCAGCTCAGTTTCCAAACTGTCACTTATTCTGTACATTCGAAGGTGCCCCTGGGCTTGCAGGAGGATGGACAAAGAATCCAGAGGTTGACAGTGTAGCCTTGGAGCTGTCACTCACCACCTGAGCCCTGGGGAACACGCCCTTTCTTTTGTGGGCCTTGGTCTTCTAACCTGTAAAATGATAGGGTTGAAATGAAAGTTCCCTCCCAGCTTGAACCTACGATGATCCATTCCACAAACACGTAATTGAGGGTCTGCTGTCTGACAGGTACAGGGCTGGGTGCTGGGGCAACAAGATGAATGGGGCCTGGTTTTTGCAGAGCTCACCTTCTAGAAGACAGGCAGGTGAATAAGCACGGAATTAAACCATAGAGGGCTATGTGCTGTGCCGTGGTTGAAAGAATAGAGCTCTACCAGTCTTGTGAAGAAAACATCAGTGTCCTGGCTCCCTGCCCCCCACCTCCACCCTCCACCCCACCCCCAGTCCCCCCACTCTCAATTCTTTTAGATGATTCCTTTGAGTTTTAGCATCATACATACCTGTAGAAAAGAGACTTGCATCGCTACTTTTTGACTTTTCAGTTTTTGTTTTTTTGTTTTCTTTTTTTTTGTGGTACACGGGCCTCTCACTGCTGTGGCCTCTCCCGTTATGCGCAGGCTCAGCGGCCGTGGCTCACGGGCCCAGCCGCTCCGTGGCACGCGGGATCCTCCCAGACCGGGGCACGAACCCGCGTCCCCTGCATCGGCAGGCGGACTCCCAACCACTGCGCCACCCGGGAAGCCCGACTTTTCAGTTTTAAGTGCCAATGAAGTTCTCACTTTATAAGATGTAGATTAAATTCCCTTTTATCCACCCTCCCCATTATAACCTTCCCCAAGAACCCCTTCTTGTCTCCCCATTCTCCCAATATGGTTACATCATCCTCTTGGTTAAATGCGATCTCAGTGTCTTCATTTTTATGACTGAATGTTATTTATAGCTAAACCATGTAGTTAGTATATTATTACTATTTCAACATTTTTTTCTCTCTAGAGTGAGCTGCCCTTTTTTATTTGTTTAGTTTTCCTCATACATATTAGTGATTCAATCTTTAAATCTTCCCTGGTAGTGTGGATCTCATCTCAATATGTCCAAATTTTAGGCATTCTGTGCATTTCATCTTCTTGAAAAAATCTCTCCCAGAGCCCTTTCCCTTCTCCAGGAGGACCTGCTTGCTCTCTACTCCTGGCACGGATCCTAACCTCTCTCTTATGTTGATTTTCTGCTTTCTTTTTCTTGTGTTTGGGGGAGGGAACACATCCTCTACCCTCCCGCTGTGAGAAACGGTAAATGAGAGTTGCTGTTTGGGGAGAATTTGCATGTCTCCACATGTTTTTATTTTACAAATTAATAGTTTAGCAGGGTATGGAATTTTAGGTTGGAAAAAAATCTCTTAGAACTTCTATGGCAATGCTCCATCATCTTCTATGACTGTGCTGTTGAACAACCAGTGGTGTTTTGAATCCTGATCCTTTCATGTGACTCATTTTCTCTCTAGAAGTTTGTAGCATCTGTGTCTCCAGTTCTGAAATTCCATGATGCTGTGCTTTGGTGAGGGTACATTTTTATGTGCTCATTGGCCTGTTCCGTTTGGAACTCATGTTCATCAATTCTGGGAAATGTTCTTGAAATACTTTTTAAGGGATTTTCTCTTCTCTGTTTTTTCTGTTTTCCTTCTTTGTTTTGTTTCTTTCTTTGCTTGCTACAGTTTGGGAGGATATCTTTAACTGCCAGTCTTCCTGTTTAATTTTCATTCCTCTTACGTTTTAAACTTCTGAGACCTCATTTTGTTCTCTGAATGTTCATTTTTATAGCATCTTATTCTTATTTCATGGATGCAATATCACATTTCTCTGAGAATAAATAATTTTTTTAAAAGTTTCTTTCTGTCTGCGTAACAATTTCCTCCAATTTGCTTTCATCTGTTTGTTTTGACCTCTGTTTTTCACATTAGATGCTTTCCTTATATGTCTGTGAATCTTTGGGTTTCTGGATTTTTTTTTAGTTTATTTATTTATCTTTGGCTGTGCTGGGTCTTTGTTGCCGCACGCAGGCTTTCTCTAGTTGCAGTGAGTGAGGGCCATTCCTTGTTGTGGTGTGGTGGCTTCTTTTGTTGTGGAGCATGGGCTCTAGGTACATGGGCTTCAGTACTTGCAGCACGTAGGCTCAGTAGTTGCAGCACACGGGCCCTAGGGCTTGTAGGCTTCAGTAGTTGTGGCTCGCGGGCTCTAGAGAGCAGGCTCAGTAGTTGTGGCGCACGGGCTTAGTTGCTCCACAGCATGTGGGATCTTCCCGGACCAGGGCTTGAACCCATGTCCCTTGCATTGGCAGGCGGATTCTTAACCACTGTGCCACCAGGGAAGTCCCTGTGTTTCTGCTGAAGCATGGAACTCTAAAAGCTTTGCAACTTAGAAACCCTTGATGTCCGAGTCCTTCACCCAATCCCCTGTAGTGGTCCTGCCTCTCCTACATCAGTGTTTCCTCCAGCCCAAAGGCCCTCCATTTTACTCACTCCAGAATATGCATCTCCCATCATCTACAGTGCTACAGGGAGGGGAAGGGACCTGCCTGCACAGAGTAGGGGAGGGATCTGGAGGACTAACTGCTCCTTAAACTGACTTTCAACTAGTTTGCTTTTTTTTTTTTTAATAGACTTTATTTTTTAGGGAAGTTTTAGGTTCACAGCAAAATTGGGTAGAAAGTATAGAGAGTTCCCATATACCCCCTGCCCCACACATACCCAGTCTCCCCCGTCATCCACATCGTCAGCCCAGGGGACATTGGTTACAACTGATGGACCTACAGTGACATATCATTGTCCCCAAAAGTCCATAGTTTACATGCAGGGTTCACCCTTGGTGTTGCACATTCCATGGTCCCATTGGGTTGGGACCAATGTATAAAGACAAGTATCAACCATACAGTCTCACAACGAGTATTTTCACTGCCCTAAAAATCCTGTGTTCCATCTATTCATCCCTCCCTCTTCCCAGCCCTGTGCTCCGCAACGGGAGAGGCCACAGCAGTGAGAGACCCGCGTACCACAAAAAAAAAAAAATTCACCTTTATCCCTAGTTCTAGAGGTAACCAAGGTAACCCATGCCAATCCTCCCCTGAGCTCTGGGCCCTGAGTGTGGAGCGGGGGGAGGCAGGGAGATTGCCTCTCAGCTGCCCTCTTCACTGGCTGAGGACTCAGCTTTCTCTGCCCATCCTCTCTCCAGCTTCTGAAACTTGCTGTTGTCTTCTCCCTTGAAACTTGTCTTCTCCCTTGTTCTTTTTTTTTTTTTTTTTGCTGTGCCGTGTATCTTGCGGGGATCTTAGTTCCCCAAACAGGGATCGAACCCAGGGATCTTGCAGTGAAAGCAAAGGCCTCACCACTGGACTGCCAGGGAATTCCCTCCCTTGTTCTATTCTATTCGTTTCTATGAGTCTACACCCTAAAACAAGTCCCTCTGCTGTAGTTTAGCGGGGCTTCAGATGGCTGGAAGGGAAACGCATGAGCTCAACTGGCCACCTTTAATTAGAAGCTGCTCCAGCTGGATTTTCTGTTGTCACCTCCAATTCGACTTGACCCAGACACCCCTCCCCCACCCGCCCCATCTTCTCCTGCAAAATAAGCTCCTTCTCTTAGGAGATTCTTAGTAGGTTCTGATTTCTGCCAGTGGCTTCCGCTGCTCTGTTACCTAAGGCTTAACACCATAGGGTCCTCTCCGCACCCGTGCGTCCCCTGCCTCCTGTTCATGAAACTAGTCTCCCCTCTGGTGTCCTTCCCATTTCCCCTCCTCTGTTCACAGAGGTGGCCAGATCCAGCCTCTCACACCCAGGCCTGAAGGAACGGCCTGTTACTGATCTTCAAGCATCCTCCCTTCACATTTAACCTACGAAATGTCTTCAAACAAACTTGCCATGGTCATGTCATTCACGGCTCAAATATATTTTGTCTAGAGTAAAAAGTACCAATTTCTGAGTTAGGTAGGGGAGTTTCTACAATATGACTCCTATCTGCCTCTCCTGGCCTCATACTCCTGCGAGGACCGCTGGGCATGGTTACGGCCACTCTGAACACACTGGCCCTTCCTGACTCTGTTCCCGCTGCCTGCACACCTTTCAAGACTCAGCTTAAATGCTGCCTCTGACACAAAGCTTCACAAGTTATCCCGGGGAAGTTGCCAACACCCTCTTCTGTGTTCCCAACCTCAAGTCGAATGTCCTAGTGCCATTTTTCTTTCTTTTTTTTTTTTTAATTAATTTATTTATTTTGGCTGCACCGGGTCTTAGTTGCGGCATGCGGGATCTTTAATGAGGCATGCATGTGGGATCTAGTTCCCTGACCAGGGATCGAACCCGGGCCCCATGCATTGGGAACGCGGAGTCTTACCCACTGGACCACCAGGGGAGTCCTGTATTGCCATTTTTCGGCTTACATATCTGTCTGTCTTTGGGGTTCTCTGAGGGGAGGGACTGTGTCTTATCCATCTTGTACATTCAGGGCTTAGCTTGGTGCCTTGCATACATTAAGTTCTCAATAAATGTTGAATGTATGAATGATTGACTTTATAGTTACACTGCATTATTTGTGTCTATTCTTTTCTATGCTGCTGCCTTCATTATCACCATATTAATAACCCTTTGATAGGAAGATCGTTTTAATAATTAAACTCCCTGCAGGTGTCATTAGAAGGACCTTCTTTGTACCAAAGATTGTTCACAGCAAAAGGGAAGAGAGTATGTTCTTTCTGCGTGTTGCCTAGCTTCATTTATTATTTAACTTCTTTACATCTCCGTGTTCTTTCTCCAGCTGCTCTGTAAGCCTCCCGAGGGCAGGGCCTGTGCCTAGCTCTTCCTTCCAGCATTGTCCATAGGACCCAGCACCAGCCTAGGTAGAGAGTAGGGGCTCAGTGAAGGTTTGTAGATGGAACGCGTGTGCTCTGAGGTCGGGGAGGATAAGTGGGCCGGTCTGGGGTGACTCTCTGATGTGGAAGCAAAATCGGGAAGCCCAGCTGGGCCTGGGTCAGGCCTGGGAGGAGGGAGATGGCAAGGACCAGTGTGGACCATGGGAGAAGGCATCTGGGAACAGCCCATCACAGCCAAGTGTTCTTTGGGAAGCTGGGAGGAGAGGGAGATGAGGAAGGAGGGAGAGGGAGGGAGGAGAGGAATGTGTGTGAAGCGAGTGGCAGTGGGGTGGGAGGTGGCCAGTGCAATGGGGGAGGTGTTAAGTGGGTGGGAAGGCCTCCAGGCTCAAGGCCTCAGGGCAATTTCTTCACTCTAGGGGCTGACCAGCCCCGGTCCCCCCACTCCCCTGCCTCCCGTTCGCCTCCGTAGCCCCACTTTGTAGTGTGGGCATCAGAGCCACCTTCAACTTCATTGCTGCTGAATCTTCCCTGCTCCCTCCTCCCCTCCCCTCCCTCCCTCCCCTGGTGAGTCCCATGACCAATTCCAGACTCTCCCTCCCAAAGGGGGCCCCACCCCTCTTCCTGAGCAGCTGTGGTCGAGTCCTGGGGGAGATACTGAGAAAGGAGATGTGAGAAACACCTAAACTGATGGAGCAAAGAGGGTCCACTCACAGGCACTCATGGGAGAATCAACCTGAACCTCTGCTGCCCTCTCCCCACCCCGCTTAAATATGTATCAGAAAACACAAAATCATTACAGCCGAGAAAACTGATAGCAAAACCTTTTCTTGACATTCCATGGCGGTGTCTCCTCCCCTCCACCCCTGGGGTCCTTCTTCTCTCTCTCCCTTTGCTGCTAAACTCAGTGAGAGAGAGATTCCCCCTCGCCTCTGTTTCTGCTCCACACGGGGACTCCTTCATGCAGCTCTCCTGTGCTCTTCCTCTCCTCGGAAACTATGCTGTCCTAGGGTGCCAGGGGCCTCCTGTTGCCAAGTCCATGTTGGTGTCGGTGGCATGGAGACCGAAGCTGTCCCTGGCCTTGCCTTCCGTGAGCACTGCAGCCCTGCCCCTGCAGAGCCCCTGCCTTGGCCTTGGGACCCCCTCTCACCAGTTCTCCTCCCTCCTTGCCCCCTGACCATCTCTGTCTTCCTTCACAGCCACGCCTCTTGCCCCATGACCAGATGTGGACCCAGATGTGCTTCACCAAGGTCCACCTCTCCAGCCCCTCTGCACAGGGCCAGCTGGCCATCCTGCCCCTCCCTGCAGCCCCAGTTGAACATCGAACCTCTTCCTTGGCTCTGTCTTGAGCCCAGAGGGGCTGAAAGCATGAGATTTCTTCCTCTGGCCCAGGACCCAAACCTTGGAATCATTCCTCTTTTGTTTTTAAATGAAATATTCCAGCCACACGAAGGTACAGGGAATGATGGAATGAACCCCTGTGTTCCCACCAGCTGGCTCAGGAATGAACCATTATCGATATACTTGAAGCCCCTTGAGTGCCCCTCCTCATCGCATCTCCCCTTCCCCAAAGAGGCAGCCACCATCCTGAATTTGTTATTTATCATTCCTACAAATTCTTTAAATGTTCGCTACATGTGCATGTGCCTTACCTGATATATAGCTCTCATATGCATGGCTTTAAGCATTATGTAAATGGCAGCCCTATGTACCTTTCTTCCATCTTCTCCCCTTCAAATGTACCCTGCTGCTGACAAGTAGCTCTGGTGTATCCCTTTTCTCTGCAGTCTAATATTCCATTGTGAAAATGTGCCACGCTTGACGTCTCCCCATCCTGGGAATAGACATTTCAGATAACACTCAGCTGAGGTCATTCTGGACCTCTCTTCTCTCGTGCAGTCACCTGGTCCCAGTTTCTACTCCGTGGTTCAAAAAGCTTCCTGATGCCATTTTCCAAAGCAACCTCCCTATTTGGGACTCCTTCGCCCATCACCTGGACAACCCCAGTAGCCACGTCATGGCCCCCGCAGCCCCAGCTCAGCCCACTCGCCCCACAGCTACTTTCTCCCCGCCCCTGATGTCAGTCGGTTCCCCTCTGCCCTAAACCCTCTCCTGAGCGCTGCCCCTGGCCCCCAGCCTGGACTCCCAGCTTGCCTTTGGACCCTCCAACAGTCCCTCCCACTGGCTTTCCAGTATCATCTCCCAGTCCTGCAGCCTCTCTGGCCTTCTTGACTCTCCCCTAAATGCCCTAACCCATCCCGCCCCTGCTTTCTCTAGGTGGTTGCCCCGCTTGCCAGGCTCTCCTGCTGAGCCTTGTCTTTCCCTCGAGGCTACTACAGTGCCGTATCCTCTCTGAGAAGCCTCCTCTGAACACCTCTGCAGGCCACAGCATGGCGAGATGGAATCACGGATTTCGCCCCTGCCAAGCTCACTTATGTATTTATTGAAGTACCAGACTGTCCCCCTCTGATGTGAACTCCTCGGTGACACGGGCCACAAGTTTGAATCTTCATCAGCATCGCTGCTGACAGCGTATCAGGAGGCGTGGGCCCGTCTGCATGCTTCACATCCACGATTCCATTTAATTCTCCCCTCGATCTCCTGAGGAGTCAGGGATTCCACTTTATAGATAAGGACACTGCACCACAGTTCACGTGCCGGGGGTCTAGCCCGGTGCCAGAGGAGGTGAGTGTGGGGCGGCAATGACAGCGGTGGGCTGGGTTTCTGCCAGTCCACTGGCTTTTCTGCCCCTGCCTTTCTCTCCTCACTCAGCCCTTTGTTTTCTGCCACGTGAACCTTCCCAAAGCTCCATCTAGGTCTACCTACAAGCTTAGAACGTTTCTCCTCTCCCCGCTTCCTACCCAAGTTTCCCCCTCCCAGCTGCAGCCTCTCTTCCAGGGAGTCCTCCAGGAGCGCACCGGTCCCCTCATCCCCATGGTGATTGGCATCCAAGACCACATTTTGTTAACAGCTATTATGTGCTGTGGGCCTACTATGCACCAGACATGTTTTGGTATGCTGTATAATTAGTCTTCTCAACAAGCCAGTGATGATCGCCCCACCCCAGTCTACAGACGAGGAAACTGAAGCCCAGAGAGGTCAAGAAGTTTTCCCAAGGCCACAGAGTCAGCAAGTAGCAGAGGCAGGATCGGAACCCCTGCAGGCCCTGAGTTTTCTCCCCTGCAGTCCTCGGCACTTGGCTGATCGCCGTCAGTTTCCCAGCCAGAGAACCAGCTCTCTGAGAGCCGAGTCCCGTGCGTCTCTGGCGTCTGCCCACCCGTGTTCCTGCGTTTGCCCTGCTCCTGAGCCCAGGCAGTGCCCTACGGAGACAGTCTGAGTTCCAGGTCTGAGAGCAGGAAGGGCCCTGACTCCTAGCAGGGGTAGAAGCCTTCTACTCAGGGCCAGGAGCTCCAGAATGCCCACCCCACCCTGCACCAATCTTGCTAATTTGACCCATCTCCCAAAGGTGGCCAGTGCCCCCTTCCCACACCCCCTCCCCGGCCCCTCTTGGGTAGGACAGAGGGCCTTTCAGCTGTGGCTGCCACCGTGACTCCCTTCTTGGGAGGGGCTGTTTTTCTAAACTTTTGAACCTGAGGTGGAGGCAGACCGCAGGCGTGGAGGGGACCTGGGCCTGTGTGGTGGGATGTCACTGTGACTACCGTGTGGTATGTGTCCCTGCCCTGGCTGGCCACAGGATAATTGCAGGCTTTCAAGATGGAAGGGACCTCTTGGTGTAAACGTAGCTAGCTAATTAGCAGCACGTGTGTGTGTGTGTGTGTGTGTGTGTGTGTGTGTGTGTGTGTGTGTGTGTGTGTGTGTGTATGCGTGCGCGTGCGCACCTTGTGAATCTGTACCCACTCCCACCCCTGCCCAGGGGCCTCTTTGCCTTCACTGCTCAGACTCACTTCGTTTTCCAGCAGAAGGCCCCCCAGTACCCCCCTACCAGCCTGATTAGTTTTATAGAGCGTTTCAGCCTTCTTTCTCTGGTTCCCTCTGTCCCTTAGTGACATTCCAAGCCCCAACTTACCTCATTCTGCCTAGAGAAGAACAGCATCTGGGGAACTCTGAATTCAGGGCCTGATTCCTAGCTCTGAGGCACTCTGTACCTCAGTTTCCCCTTTGGGAGTCTCCAACAAGGGGTGGGGGGCAAGCCAAAGTGTATAGCGTCGCTAGAAAGCTGAGACTAAGGCACGGAGCCGCTGTCTTCCCTTCCTCCACTGCAAACCAGATTCCTCATTCATAATGCTTCATCTGTTAGCCTCTGAGTCCCTGAGTCTCAGTTTCCTCATCTGTCAAATGGGGATAATAACAACATCTAACTCAGAGCTGTTGTTAGGATTACACAGAATATAGGGCTTCTAGAATAGTGTGTGGTATGCGATAAGAACATTGTTAGTCATTATTGTTACCATTAAAAATCTTTACTGAGTCCACCGTGGCGCGCAGCGTACTAGGCTCCAGAGGCGTCATCTCTCCAGATCCCGCTCATCTCTCTTCTCCTATTTCTGCTCAGGGTGCTTCATACGTCACAAGTTGGAGGGGGTCTGGAAGCTCCCCAACAGCAGGAGGAACCCTTTTCTGCCCTAGGTTAGAGACTGCTCTCGGGGACATGGGGTGGTAGGGCCGTGGTTGTCACAGGAAGTTGAGCGCCCTCTCCCCACACCCCCACCTCCCATCCTCCCCTGGAGGGCAAGTTTGCCCAAAGAGGAGCAGAAGCTCGGCTTTGTCTGAAGCGCCCTCTGCTGGCCATCGGCGAAGGCCTTGGTCAAGGGCAGCGAGTTAAGTAGAAGGTTGGGAGAGAGCAGAGCCTTCTGAACGCGAAGGGAAGGGGACTTCTGCCCGATGCAGAGCCCACAGTGCCACCTTCTCACCCTCAAAATGCCTGGCTTGGAGTATTTTTTTTTTTTTTAACCAGCCTGAGAACAGTTTCCAAAGACAGCTTCTCTCTCCCCTGGTAAATGCTGAAATAGACCAGGGCAAGCAGCCAGCCAGAGCTAACCACCTGCCCCCCAACAGCTGCACAGAACAGTAGGAAGAAGAGCAGCTAGACAGCATGCAGAACTTCCTGACAGCAAAACATGATCGGGGTCGGGATGTGAGAGGCGGTGCTTATTGAGAAGAAGGTAACGATGTAACGATGGGGAGGAGGGTCCCGCGTGGGATCTGTCAGATCAGAAAGGAAATAATTATGGAGTCTGTACTCAGAAGATGGAGGCCCACAGCAGCCTCCTGTTTCTCAGATCGTAAGACCTTCTTCTCTGCCAACACCTGGGCTAGATCTTCACCCCATGTCCAAATGTACTGACCAGACATTTGCCGGATCCCTGTGGGAAGGAATCCAAACAATGGACTCAAGTTTGAAGCAGGAGTTAGATCACTGGAAGGACTGTCCTGGAAGTGAGGCTGGGTGTATCCTTGTCCCTCTAGAGTCTCCCATGTGGGAAGGATGTTCCCAGGGCCAGCCTAGAAAACAAATCTTCTTCCGTGGGTGGAGTAGGGAGTTTGGCAGCCAACACCTCTGGATTTTCTAGAAGGCTGGTGGGTTCCAAGGGGAAGCGGGGGAGGGGGAGCGGCGGCTGCAGTGAAGCTGAGGGTGACTGCTTTATTGCGGTGTAGAGAATGCCGTTGTCCACACCAATTATAGTTCTACCGTACAGAACCCTGGCGGCCCCCACGGAGGGCAAGGTGGGGCAGATTACTATATTATCAGTGCCACTTGCTCATAGCGTCTGGTGGGCGAGCTGGTGGGTGGAAGGTGGGGATTCTGAGCCCCCAGGCTGAGCTCCCCTGGCCGGACCCAGCCGGGCCCCTCCTGAGATGCCCTCTGAAAGGAGGGACAGGGGATTCACCCTGGGCTCTCCAACAATGTCCAGAGGATTAGAGCAGGGGGACGAGGCGGGGTGGACAGAAAGTGGGGAGAGTGAGACAGGACACAGACGATGGCTGAAAGGAGTAGGAAAGGCCTGAGACCCGTAAGTCAGCGGAGACTCCATCTCCAGCTCCTGCTGGCTCTTTTCTGCTCTACTCCCCTCAAGCTTGGCTTTCGGAAAGTTCCAGCAGTTTGGTGATGTGTGGGGTTACTGATTCCAGTTCTGCTTTCTCAACGTCTTCCCCCCTCTCTCCGCACTTCCGCCAAGTACACACACTCCTTCCTGCGCCCTGCTCTGGACGAGGGAGTGTCTGGAAGGTGAACACAGTGCGGGCAGTAGGGGACTGGCCGATAACCCAGTAACGGCACTGGGGTCTGAGGAAGGCGGAGGGGGCTCCCTTGTTGGGGTGGGGCAGCAGATGGGGAGCCAGGACTTAATGTGGGCTGGTGTGGTGATGCCCCCCACCCCACCCCTTTAACAGCCTGCCCCTTTTCCTCCCCCAGCTGTCGGGGTCCAGACTGCATGGGCTAGAATAACCTTTTTCGACCTGAGCCCACCAGTGCTATGACGCTGTACACAGGGGTGGGCGAGCATTTCAATGCCACACACACACACACACACCTATCCAGGTAGCCCCCAGGGAGACACCGGTGATGGGCCCGGAGGACACCTGGGCATGCGGTCCTGCAGCAGGAACTCTCTCCATCCCCAGAGGAAACCTACTCCCTGATGAAAACATCCAGGCCAGGAACCTGGATTTCAAACCCACGAAGGAACCGGGGCAAGGAGCTGTGACTTTGAGAGAAAACAGGAGAAAGATGGAGAGACCTGGTTTGAAATTTCCGAGAATGCGAAGATGACGGATGGAAAAGGGGGCCAGGCGGAGCAGAGAGGAGCCAGAGCCCTGGCTGGGATGAACCTGGAGGTGTCGGTGCCCGGGGCTCAAGCCCACTCCCGTACTTGCAGGAAGTGCCCTTTCTGGAGCCCCCAGCTGTCCAGAGCCATCCTTGTGCTTTCACGCCCCTGCCCTCCCTCCCCTTGCTGACACACGCAGTGCCCTGTGAATAGAGGACGTTTAATATTTCTGTGCTGGTCAAACAGAACACAGGTGGGGAGTACATAGGGGAGGGGGCGGAGGGCCCCCTGCCTCTTGGGAGGGGTGGCTTGTGAAAGGGTGTATGTGGGGGGGTTCTTGGGAAATAGTCCAAGGAGTCTTCTCAGCAAAGGGGCCTGGCCTGGGGTGTCATAAGCATCAAATACACCCAGTCCTTGGCCTTAAGTTGGGGTCCCCCATAGGGGGTCTGTGGAGAGTCTCACTTTTTTTCCAGCTCCTTCGCTGGAATCCACACTCCCAGTGTGATGGGGGACTTGGTCCTGGAGAGAGGGGTCTGGAGAGCCCCCAGTAAGCAGCCCAGGGTTGGGAAGAGGGCTCCCGTGCCCACCGCCCAAGGGGCCGAGAACCCCGCGGGGTGCCGAGGGCTGCCCACCTCCTCCCCTCTGCCTGCTTTCCTTCCCCCGGGCTGGGCAAGAGCAGAGGGGAGGTGAGCAGGGCCGCCAACCTCTACTGAGCCCCAGGGTCCTCAGGGTGGGGTGGAGGGAGGGTGGAGAGAGAGGGTCTTGGCCACCAACAGACACTGTAAACTTTGGTTTAAAACAATAACTTAAGTCGGGGAGGGCTTCCAGCCTGGGGCCGGGATGGGAAGCGGGATGAGCAGGGGGTACGGGAGGCGACAAAGGAAAAAGCCAACAGAAAGTTTTGGTTTTTGCTTCCGGCATAAGAAAGGTCTTTGGTCATCTGTGTAACTGGGGGGTGGGGGTGCAGGGAAGGGGTGCTGAGGGCGGGTGAGGGGAGACTGCGACGGGGCACCTGAAGGCGGGGGTGGGAGTCCTTTCGGGTCACAGCAGCCGCCGTGTTCATCCCACCCACCCCTCAAGCCTGCTTTCAGCCTGGCCTTTCCCGGGACACAGGCAGGTGCTTCCCGCAGTCCTGGCGCCACCTGGGGCCCCACCTCCAGCCTCAAGGGCAGCTCGGCCGCCTTCAGCGGGTCCACCTCTACGAGTGCACCGGGCATAGGCCTCTGTGGAGGAGGGGGGCACTGGGCCACTTTCCTATGCTCCCTGGCCTGGGGGACAGCACCCAGCAAACGGGAGTGGAGGCCCAGTTCGGCCTGGGGGGGGACCTGGAACCAGGCAGCCCTGCTCCCACGGAGCCCCCAGGGCACTCCACTTGTCCCCCCTCACCAGCTGTGCCTCTTGATCGGGCCCAGCTGAGGGGCAGGTTTTTTCTGGGGCTACTCTGAGACTTTAGCTGCCCCCAACCCAGGCCAGGGCAGGGGTGGGAGCGGGGGGGTGAGCTACTTCTTCACAGTAAGGACAAGAAGGTGGAAGGGAGCACAAATTAGGGAAACGGGGGCCTCTGGCCAGAGGGTACTGCCAGAGCAAGATGGGGGGGCCCTGGGTGTGAGAGGGTGGCTCAGCCCCGCCTGCGGGTCTCCATGGCACTGAGGGGCCCTGCGGGGGCGAGCTGGTGGGGGAGGAGGGCCCTGCTGCTGCTGCTGGTGGTTGGGGGGCGGCGGAGGCGGGATTCGGATGTGGGCGGGGGAGTCTGAGGAGGGGTCTGGGCCCTCCGTGTCCTCTGCCAGTCCCAGACCAGGGGTTCTGTGTCCCCTCGGGGGCGGCCGGTCCCTGCCCCCCCCCACTCCGAGCGAGCGTCGTCGTAGGTCAGGTCACCTTGGGAGTTGCTGGCCCAGCCCCCCATCTGAGTCCTGGAAGTGCCTTGAGGTTGGGCGGGGCGAGGAGTCGGGGTAGGTGGGGCCTGGCTTCCGGGGGAGGGAGGGGTCTCACCCCTGCCCTGCCTGCCCCTAGAGGCCCTTAGGACAGTTCCTCTCCCGGCAGCTCCTCCTCCAGGTCCCTGTCTTCTGGAGGCCCCGAGGTGCTGGGGTTAGGGGGCCCCAGGGGGGGTCCCGGCCGCCTGTCTTCCTCCGCCTCAGCTGGCTCCTCTTTCACCTGCACCTGGTGGCTGTGACAGAAGGGATAATGTGGACACCCTGGAGGTCCTCTCCTGCCGGCCCAGCCCAAAATGCATCCAGGATCTGGGGGCGCAGGGATGTGTCCAGAGTTTGCCTCCCCAGGACCCCCTCATCTCTGAGCCGCTGGGGCCTGACGTTTCAGGTCTGGTCTCCCTTCAAAGGAAAGGAGGTCTTGGGATGAACAGAGATTGCCTTTGGTTGGGAAGGAGAGAGGAAGGGAGATGACGGAGGATGGAGAAGGGAGGGAAATAAAGAGTGTAGGGGGGGGCGGGGAGGGGAGCAATGAGAAGGAAGGGAGGGGCCACCTGCCCTGGGAAGAGAGCTGTGCTGAAGGCGACAAGATGGGGATCCCAGCTGCAGGGGGAGCAGATTCTGCCTTCCTGATGCTTGCGGGGGCACGGCTGTGGGCTGGGGTCCGTGCCATGGGCTCACCTGTACTGGGGTGGGGAGAGGCGAGGGGGGCTGCTGCTGCCGTTGCTGGGCAGCGGCTCCATGGGGGCGCCCATGTCGTCATGGCTGAGGGGCAGGAGGCTGCTGGCGGAGCCAGGGTTCAGCATGCCAGGGCTGTTGAGGAGGGGGAAGCTGCTCTCGGCCAGGGCAGCCTGGAGGGCACAGAGTTGGGGCCTGTCAGCGGGCTCCACCCAGTCAAGTACTGTCCCTTCCCCAGCCCTAGAGAGCCTCCCGTGTGTCCACGGGCTGGCAGACCTCTGGCACCCCCTCCCAAGGCCAGAGCTCCGAAGCTGAGCTGCCTCCCAGCTTTCCTGAGAACCTGGGCCTGACTTCTTCCCTTCCTGGGAGACAGAGGACCCCCACCCCCTGCCCCCGCTGCCACCCCAGATCTGTAAGCCAGGGAAGGGATCACCACTGGCTATGCCAACCTACCCGCTCTGTGCCCCGTCTCTGCCAGGGAGGGTGGGGGAATGTCTCTTCTGAAGACCAGTGTGCTGGAGGGAACGTGAGGGGGTGGGAGGGCACTGGGCGGGGGCCAGTCCACTACCTGGTAGCTGGCGTTAAGTGCTCCATAACTGAGGCCCGAAATCATGTTCTTCACCAGCGTGGGGCTCCTGGAGGAGAAAGAAGGCAGCGTCTGCTTCATTCATTCGCTTGTTCCTCACTCAGGTCTGGACCCTAACTGAGGGCGTGCTCTGTGCCAGGGACTGTCCCATTCATGAATCCTGGGAGGCCAGAGTCGGCTGTGCCCCATCTTATTCAATCCTCCCACTGACCTGGCACATCTGGGACTGAAAGCCCCCTTCACAGGTGAGCTGCCGGGGCTCCTAGGGGCCCTGGAATGTGCCCAGGGTCTCAGGGCTGAGAAGTAGGACCCAGACCCCTCCCAGTGTCTGTCTCCACGTCAGGTGGCCCAGTATTTTCTCTCCAGTCTAGATTTCCCGATGTCTGGCAAGGTCCGAGTGATAACCCCCATAGTCCCCTACTATAAAATCCACTTTCTTGCCATCCTGAATTTGGGGACATCCAATAAGCTGTGTGCTCAGCCTGTCCCCACATGCTCCACACCAAAGGCTTTTCTGCACAAAAAAGTGATTAGGAGTTGGGTCAGGAAAAGCAATGGCTTAAGGCCATCCTTCCACAGTGACTATCCCCAGTTTAGAGGGTGTCTCAGAGAGGTTAAGGAACTGGCCCAAAGTCACACAGCTGGTGAGAAGCAGAGGTGTAATTCGAACCCAGATCTTCTGATTCCAAGCTGATAAGGGGACAGGAAGATTCCAACCATTGTGACTGGCACGTGGGGACACTCAGAAGGGAATGGCTTTCCTTTTCGGGTCCCAGCCCTGCCGCAGCACCCACAGCTGCCTGAGGGTAGAGAGGCTCTTGTCTGGGGTGAAGGGATCTTTGAAGGGCACAGGCGCCCACAGAGAGCCATCTAACTTGCTTCAGAGGCCCAAGGTGCGCAGGCAAGCCCATGTGGGGTGCTTGGTGCGGGGAGGTGGTGGCGCTGGAAGGGAGGCTGAAAGAGGAAACCTCCCCCAGGTTCCTCAGTTTCCACTGGAAGTGCTATGTGGTAGAGGTCAGAGACCCAGCTCTGCCAGGAATCTGCTGTGTGACCACCCTCCAGCCCCTTGTCCTCTCTGGGCCTCCTCTCCCTGTAAAATGAAGCGGGGGGGCCTGGAGATCTCACAGACTGGCTCATCCTGCAATAAGATGGGGGAGAGTAGCCCTGGGGATGGCAGCCCCCTCCCCAACGGCCACACTGGTGGCCACCTGCCCATGCCTCGGCTCCGGCCGGGGCTACTTTGGGCTTCTGTCTCTCTCTGGTGCCAGGTTCCCCTCAGCTCCTTCCCTCAGTCAGAAGCAAAAAACAGAAAGGCCCTCTTCCTAATCATCTGAGATCCCAGGCTCTCCTGGGCTCCTTCACCCCTTTCCTCCCCCCACCCCCGACCCCACAGTGGGAAGGATCCGGGGCAGAGAGGTACCCTGGAGAGGTCTGGGGGGGTGGGCCCACGTACCCCGTCATCTTTGGTGGTCTCCGCTTCTGGTACTCCCGCTCGTCCACAGTCCACACAGCGCCCTTGACGTTCTCCACGCGCACGAAGCACTTGTGCAGGCTGAGGTTGTGTCGCACTGCATTCTGGGGGCGCAGTGACAAGAAGCAGACGCTCAGGGGTGGCCCCTCCTCCACTCGGGGGAGCACAGACAGGAGGGTCCTCAAGTCCCACCTGGTCCCACCTTCCCCAGCAACAAGCCAGGGGAGGGCCGGGCAGGAGAAGATGCTGCCGGAGCCGAGGGAAGACCCCTCTGGGCCCTTAGAGCCAGGGGCTCCGGCATCCTCACCACCGCCAGCCCGTTGTACTGTCTGCTCCCTTCTCCCTGCCACGTTTTGGAAAACTCTTGTCTACCAAGTGAATGATACCTCATTAGCGATAATCTGTTTTCTCAACATCGTTAGTCAGATGCATGTAGCTGTTAGGGCTTCTGAGCGGCACGAGACCACACTCAGGTCCTGGCGCCTCAGTGAGCCTGGGACACCTTACCTCAGGTGCACACAGAGTTCCCATTAAGCCTTTGAAAGTTTTGGGAATAACTCAGGAAGCCTCACCGCAACCTTCCTTGACCTTGGAGCGTGGGAGCCTTGACTTTGGGCTGTGGCTCAGAACAGACAGCTTACTGAGAGCATGAGGTATACAGTAGAGGCCTAATACATACTTGTTAACATAAGGAAGCTGAGAGAACGGAGAGCCTGGGTTTAGTGACTGTACAGCAGGAAGAGGAGGGACAAGTCACCTTGTCGGTCCCGCCTCCTCCCAGCAGGATAACTTCAGGAATTGAGGTCATCCGGTTTGTAGGACACTTGGGTGGGGGCAGGGGTGCTTGGCCCAATTCCCCCCGCACCCCGGGAACCTGGGCTAGGGCCCTAATCCACCCCACCGCCGTCCACCATGTGCCTCGCTCCTGTCCCCACGCTCTCCTCTCTCAACTTCACGGCCCCAGCCGTCCCTGTCCCTGTTACCTGTCCCCCCTCAGCCTCCTGCACCTCATCTCCATCCTTGTCTCCTCTTTACATCTCTAAACGGGGAAGAAAGCAGGCTGGGCAGGCAGCCCATGCCCCTGGAGATCGATCCCCTCTCCCTTTCTCCCTTCCAACTCTTGCCACTTGCAACTGGCCCGATTTCATTACCAATTTTAATTTGCCTCTAATTAAATCCTGTGTATTTTTCCGACTCGCTTGCTAATCCACGAGGGAGGCGGGCGGCTGGAGTGGAATCTCTTGGAGCGATAATTACAAAGGGCCTAATCACGCCGGGGCTCCTGCCTTGGAATAAATTTGCCCGCATTACGGGGCTCCGATCCTCTGCTTTGCAAATGAGAATGACCCCAATTTCCGAGGATGGCCTCACTGGGGCTTTTTTCCCTCATTTCGAAGCCTGATTCGTGATGAGAGACTAATTCGTTACGCTGAAACATTAACGGCAATTTAAGGGGTCTGGCAGGGGCTGCGTAAACAAAAGGACAGGCCCACAACATGGGCCCTGGGAGGGGACAGACACGGGGGGAGGGCTGGCGAGTACCATCAGCTTGGCAGATGGCAGCTCTGTCCCCGGATGAACGGCAGCTGGCCTGGCCCACGCCAGCTCCCAACCCTTCTGCCCTGGTCTGAAGTGGACAGCATCCCAGGGTGGGGGCCCAAGAGAGTAAAGGAGGAGGAAGGAAAGGAAGCTGAAATAGTTGAGGAGAAGAGGAGGGACCTCAAGGGGCAGATAAACGGGTCGGAAGTGGGGGTGGAAAGAAAATAGAATTGGGAGTAGACAGGGTGCATTTCCCAAGTGACATGAATGGAAGCTTGGCGGCAAAAAATCCTGAAGGTCAGAGTGGACCGCAAGCTGAGGTGGATTCTGCTGGGCCACAGGGAGGGCGCAGGCAGTGCCCCCAGTGACAGAAGCAGCAGCAGAGCACAGTTAAATGGGAAGGTCACTCAATGAGCTGGCTGCTTGCTGGGACCTAGACTAGGGGAGGGGAGATGGAGGGGAAGACCTGGGAGGGAGACATGCCGCTGAGATGACCAAGGCTGGGCCACCAGTCGAAGGTGGTATGAAGGCCCAAGGGGGCTGGGCTACAGGAGAGGTGGCTTCATGATGGTCATCGAGGGGTTTAAGAAAGTCACCTAAACTAGCTCCTCCCGACCTCAAGAAAGGAGAGAAGTAGAGATTGCAGAGGGTGATGCAGTTAAGAGAGAACGAGAAAGGAGGGTAGGTGGATGAGAGGCACTCTGCCCCCAAGGAGGAGGTTGTCTAGGGCAGTGAGGCTCCACATTGACTCCCCTAAAGGTAGAGGATTAATATACAATATTAAAGTAAACATTACATAACAATTGTAATGATCCCTAAAGTTTGTACAGGACTCTATCATTTACGAAACGTGGTATCCAAACTGGCCTGCAGGTTGGAAACTGAACCAGGTGGCTCCAAGAAGGCCCTGATGGCTCAGAGAGAGGGCAGGACTGTGGTTGGCAGGAAATGACGTCACTCGCAGCCAATCACAGCAGCTGTCCCAGCCTTGCAGCCTCTTTGCCAAGCTTTGGGAATTGGGCACGGGGATACAGAAGGCCACGGAGCAATCTCTCCTGCTGCACTTAGCACAGAGAAGGCAGAGAAGGCTGGGCTCTGTACAGACCCCACCTTGTCCTGGTCACTGGTAGGGAGGGGGCCCTAGTGACACTTGTTGAAAACTGGTGGGATCGGGGAGGTAGGCTGTTTAACTGCAGCTTCTGCACTGGCCAGCAGAGGGACTCAAGAGCCAGGGATCCAACTCAGGTTCTGAGATGTGGGGGACTCCTTCCCGGGTGTCCATCCTTTCCCACAGGGCACCCACATTCCCTTCTCCTTCCCCTCACCCCCTCCCACCCTGCTGCACAGAACCTAATATTCTCACCCATCAGACAGCCAGACTCGTACCCCCCATGCTGGCTCTAGAAAAACAAAATGGCTTAGCGTCCCAGCCCACAACTCTTGTGTCCCATTTTCCTAGGTTCCCTCCCTTGTCTGTTTCTGATCCCCCAGGAAAACTCTTATGGCTGAAGGTGTTAAAATGACTAATTGGATGAAGACAATTATCTTCCTGCTACTGATGGCAGAGCTGGGGAGAGTGAGCGTTTGTGTTTGTGCCCCAGTGTATTACAGTCCAGGGTCTCGGTCCACCCACGTGTCCAGGCCTGCGAGCCCCCTCCGTCCACCCATCCTGGGCTTCAGAGCATGCGCCTTTAGCCGAGGACTCTGAACCCTGAGGGTCTCCTGTGAATGTAACCCAGGTCTCCCTACCAGGCTCAGGCACTACCGACTCCCGCAGGCCCTACTTCAGGGGGCTTCAGGGGGTTGGGGTTTTTGGGCCCATGGGGGGCGCGCTCCAGAGAGGTGGAGGTGGAGGTGGAGGGGCCCAGGGCCCAGGGCCCAGCCTGGGGCCTGGTGGGGCCACGTCTATAGAACTGCCACCTCGAGGGGACTGTTAGGCAGCCTTGGTCTCAAAGGGATCTGGAGATGTCCAAGGCCGCCTGGGGCCCTGGCAAGGAGGAACGGGCATGCCTCACCTTCCAGGTGGCCGTGTTTCTCCGGAAATAGGCGAACATCCTGGTGAACCAGTTATAGATCTCATTCAGGGTCAGCTGCCTGTCGGGGGTTTCCAGGATGGCCTGTGGACAAGGAAGAAGTACAGAGACCCTCAGTCTGGGCCTGCAAGGGCCACAGGCCTGTGTGCTCTGCCCCAGCTCCCCTCAGCCTGGCCCCTAACTCATCTGAGAGCAGAGAAGACCCGCTGCGGAAGCATGTGGACAAGACTGGGGGTGCTTGATGGTCCCGAGAGGGGCAGGCTGGTTACAGCCCAGCCAGAGGCCAAAGGGAACACGAGCCTCGAGGGCCGTGCACTTGTGCGAGGAGCACGTGAACTTCTGCTGCAGGGAAAATGGCTCCAAGGGCCCCTGCCCTAGACTGGGAAGGAAAGCAGTATTCTTGGGAGAAAGAGGTCCGGGGGTGGGGACTGTTTGGAATTTATCCTGGTTTTTGTAAAGGGCACCCTAAACATGAGATGGCATGTGGATGTGTGTGTGTGTGTGTGTGTGTGTGTGTGTGTGTGTGTGCATCTGAGAGAGACAGAGAAAAGGAGACAGACTACAAGTGACCATAAGTCTATCATGGGAGTGTGTGTGCGTGGAAATGAGGGTATGGATGACACGGGGTGTAAGTGGCATCAACAGTGTGTGTGCTCCCACAGACAGGCCTGCGTGACCAGCAGGAGGGCTCAGCTGAAGCCCATGTGAGGGGCCGTCTGGCTGAGAAGGAAAACGCAGGTGTGAGTGGGAGAGGACAAGTGTGAGATGGAAAGTTACGTTCTCTGGTCCCGGGACCCTGAGGGAGGGGTGCAGACTGTGTGCCTCCCACCCCCACCCCCACACCCCCGACTCCGTCTACCTTCCCACGCTCACCTGGCGGATGAGGGAGGCGTAGGTGAAGGGGGGCCGGACGTCGGCGTTCTTGTAGAACTCATGATTCTGGGCCAGCTCTGGGGGAGACAGGCAGAGGCTGAGGTAGCCAGAAGTGGGGTCCAGCTTAGGGAGAGACACCCCTCCCCACGGCCCTTACCTGAGGAGATGGGGGAGCAGAACTTGTCGCTGGTCCTCCGCCGGGCGGGTCCCCCACTGTGCAGGGAGGCAGAGCCGAGGCCAGGGGGCCGTAGGGGGGTGACAGGGGCAGCGGCCGAGGTGGGGGGGTGCACGAGACCATCTGGGAACGAGTCCGCTGCGGACACGGTCACCTTGGAGAATGAGGAGGAGCCGGGGACTGGGTTCAGCTGTGAGCAACGGGGAGGATGCTGAGACCAGTGCCGACAGGATGAGGGGTCCTGTGGTGGGGCGGGTTCTTGGAGGGCCGCAGGGAAGGGAGAGTCACTCACTGGCTGACTGAAGGGCTTGGGCTCCGAGGGCCGCATGTGCAGATGGGCCATCATGGCCTGCAGCCGCTCGCTCTCCTTGGCGAGCTGTGGAGAGGTGGGAGGTGAGCAGGGGTTGTGCCTGGTGGCGGGGAGGGGGCGGGGGGGGCAGTCGGGCCCTCCTCCTCCACATACCAAGCCCATCACCACCATGCGCCCCCGCCCTTGGTACCCCAGCTCCCTCCGTCCCTTGCTCCTGGAAGACCTCGGCTTCTCCCTGCCCCTCTGGCCCCTCACACCCGCAAAGCCAGGACTGGGGGCTGCCTGCTCCATGAAGCCCTCCCCGCTTCTCCAGACTGTGTGTCCCCAGCCTAGACCCCCGCACAGCCGCTGCACTCTGGGGGGCCTTCTTCCCAACAGCACACGCCTTGCCTCCCGATCAAGAGCAGAGGCTGTGGCTGAACAACACCCAAGTTCAGTGGCACCCGTGTGTGAGGGTGCCCTCACGCACTGAATGGAGATGCAGGAATGGATGAATGATTCATTCACCCCATTCATAAATTCAATAGATCTTTTACAACTACCCTCTAACGCAGGGAGCTCTACGAGGTGCCAGAGGGACAGGGGTGAACGTTGATCAGCTGCCTGATGGCCTGTCCTGAGCAGCCTGAGTATTCCGTGCTGCAGAGTGTAGACTCCGGGGCCAGACTGCCCTGGTTCCAATCCCAGCTCTGCCACCCACTGGCTGAGTGATCAGAGGCAAGTTACTTCACCTCTCTAGGCCTCTGTTTTCTGTATCTGTAAATTGGGCATAATAATAGCAGCTACCAACCATATAAGGTTGTTCAGAGGATCCCTTGAGTCACACAGGTATTTAGTAGAGCACAAGGTAAGGGCTCAGTACGTTAGCTATGCATACCATTTTTGTTGTTTGTGTTAGTATGAGTCTCTTCAGGACCTCGCATCAGAGAGGCCCCCAACCCTGGTTTCCCCTTCAGAATCTGGCTGCCCTCACCTTACAACCATGGTAACGAGGACCTAGAAAGCATTCGATGACCCTTCCATGAGACCCCCTAAATCCCTCCTGGAAAGTCAGTGCTGTGGGTGAGGCAGGGGTGGGAGACCCCCACGCCCCTCTCCCGCAGCCTGAGGCCACACCTGGATCTCCAGCTGCTGCACCACCTGCATCTGCACGCGGCACTGGGCTGTGCTCCGGTCGTCCAGGGCGTGCTCTGTGTTGAGGTGTCTTCCGGGGGACGAAGGGGTGGAGAAGAGAAAGTTGGCCCTGGTTCTGCTGTCACCACCCACCCCAACCCACCCTCTAATCCCGCCCACAGCCTGGAAAGCAGACAGACCAAGAGATACAAAGAAGGGAAAGGGATGGGGAAAAAAACAAAAACAAAAACGGGGCATCGGAGGAAGCCGCCTTCTCGTCAGCCTCCTTTGATGTCTTTGCTAAAACCCCAGCTACAGAGAGATCTAACTGCAAATGAACTAATTAAGTAAACCTCTGACGAAGCGTGAAAACAATTTGTTTGACCCTGATGCTGCGAGGGTCTGGGAGACAGTGGAGTTAATCAGTCAGTGACAGAGCCTGGCACGGCTACGGCAGCTGGCTGCCTGCTGCCAGCCGCCTGTCCGCCAGGCCCGAAGGCCGTCACTAGGCCGTCGCTCTCCGGGGCTGGGGCTGGGGGAAGCCGGGGAGGGCGGTGGGGGAAGTCTTCTCCTTCTCCTCACATCCCCAACCTGCTGGGCTCAGCAGCCTGGGGTTGGGGTGGGGAGGCTGCTGGCCCAGGAAATACAGACCGCAGACGGGGTAGGAGTGACCGGGGAGTTGATGGGGGGCAGAGAAGGAACGAGCCACCCCCCCCCCCCGGGGTGAGGATGGCAGGACAGCTGGTGGCTGAAGGCGCAATAAGTGACAAGCTAGGTGGCAGGCTGGGGGATGAGGGGCCCTGTTAGGGGAGGCAGGCTGGGGGGCAAAGGAGAGTGGGGCTGACACCTACTTGATAAACTGGGCCAGGTCTTCACACAGGGTCTCACAGCCTGGCCACTTGCACTCTCCGTGTCCGTAGAGGGGGTGGGAGCCGGGCGTCTCCTCGTGGGAGGAGCTGGGAGGGCAGGAGGGAGATGGTGGTCAGGGACCCTGAAGACCCCGGCAGCCCTGGGTCCCGCCCAGCCCCAGCTCTCCTACTGATGACGTTTCTGTCCCTAATACAGGTTCCCCAGAGGCCAGGCACAGTTGTGCGTGCCCCGGGAGAGGCAAACCTGCCCATCCCTGAGCTCCACAACCCCACCCCAGCCTCTACCACAGGTGCCAGCCCTCAGGGTCAAGGCCAGTCCCCGGGCAGGTCTGCAGCACCTCCTCCCAGCCAGAGCCCCATACCTGTCTCTCCGAGGTGTGAGCACAGTGGGCTGTCCGTTGGGCAGGGTGTGGTGGGAGAGGGGGGGTGAGACTTTGGGGGGGGCGGCGAACGAGGTAGCGGTGGTGGCCGTGCCGGTGAGGTCCAGCCCCTCCTGCTTAACGCTGTCCTCGGCGGGCTGCCCGGGGGCACCCTCGCCCTTCCACAGCTGGGGCAGGTCCGTCGGGCACACGGCTGCGATGGGAGGGAGAGAGAGGGGAGGCTGGCCGGGCCCCAGGAACGCACGGGGCCCCCACCTCACTCCCGGGAGCGGGGACAGCGAGGGCGTGGGGCTGGGGCTGGCTGAGGGGCGGGCACTCACCTTGGCCGGGCTGCAGGCTGACCAGCCCCTGTCTCTGCAGGTTGAGCAGGTGCTGTTGCTGCAGCTGTTGCATTTGCAGGAGCTGCTGCTGGAAGGCCAGCTGCTTGTTCCCCAGAGCCTGGTGGGGGGCCCGAGGGGGCGGGCAGAGAGGGGTACCATCAGCCTCAGGCGTGCCATCTGGCCCCCACCCTGCGGCCGCCCCCTCCCAGGGCCTGTCGGCCCCCGGAGCTGTCGTTGTGGTGTCCGCAGCTGCAGCCTCCCTGCTCCCGGCCCAGCTTCCATAGGGCTGCATGCCTCCTCGCAGGAAACACGCACGCACACACACACACGCACGCACGCACGCGCGCAGACACACACGGCCAGACCCAGACACGCAGCACGACGCCCTCCCCGCTCCCGCCTCCCTCCTTCCGCTGCTTCGGCTCCCGCACCACAGCTGTGCTCGCCTGGGGGGCGCGGGGGGCTCTCATCACAATGATGGATGAGCCTGTCAGACTCCAGGGGCCACTCCCGCCTGGCGGGCACCCTTCCCACATGCCCGGGGTGCCCCCCTTCTGCTCTGAGGAGGGGGCCTTCTCCCCTCCAGCTCCTCTCCTCTCTTGCTTCTTAGATGCAGAGAATCAAGGCGTCTGACGGGACTTTCAAAGATCAGCATCGACAGGTCATCAGGACCCAGGCTAGGGAACAGTCACATCACTGCTGCCCAGGTGCCCGCCGCCTGCCCGCAGTTGCTCACTCTGCTCTTAGTGGCTCCCTCTCTCCTGCTCTGGCCCTGCTCCCCCCGCCCCCCCCACCCCCAGATTCAGTACTTCACGCAAGCACTGACAGTCAGTCTGTCAGCAAGCCTTTTCTGAGCCCCAGGAGCCGAGCCTGTCCCGGGCTCTGGAGGCAGGGGTGGCTCAGCCCACCTGCCCTGGAGGTGGGGCGGTGGGCTGGCTATTCAGCCTAGAGACAATGCAGAGAAGGAAGCAAAGAGGAGACCTTTGAGGGGGAGGCTGAGGGCGGGAGGGAATGACTGGGTGTCAGCAGGACAGCCTCCTGGGAAGAGACAACTCGAACTTGGCTGTGGTTTGGCCTGCAGGAGGGAAGTGCGTGTCTGGGACACGGGGTGGGGGGCACTGCAGGGCCTGGTATGGAAGCTCAGAAGGCACTGTGGCCCAGATGGGGCAGGGGGTGCAGGCTGGGGAGTTCTCTGGAGATGCAGGGCAGGATGTTACAAGAAGCAACAGAAGTTGGCGCAGGGCTGAGGGGAGGGACTGAAAGATTTTCAGAACCAGGCTAGAGGGCTGAGGTGCTGGGTCACTAACAGACAAGCAGGCAGGAAGAGGGCATGACCACGAGGCAGCCGGTCATGAGTGCGGACCATCCAACACTCACATACCCGTCTACGCGTATGTGCTCAGGTAACACAGGGCTCAGCCCTTCTGCTCTCCTAATCCAACAACACAGAGCGAGGAGAGGAGGACTGAATGGGGTTGAGGGGAGGTGGTGGAATGTGGGCCTCCATCCCCCCATCCGGTCCCCCAGCCTTTCCTGGTTTTTCTACTATCCCCACAAGACCATTCTGTCCTGACCACTTTGGGACTCCCAGCCCCTGGCTAGGAGAGGGCTGGCGCTGCAGGCGAGGGGCGGGGGTCCTTTGAGGGGCACATCCGGCCCTGCCCGAGCCCCTTACCTCTTTGGGTTGCTGCTTCCCAGCCTGCTGCTGCGTGAGGAGTTGTAAGTGGAGCTGCTCTTGCTGCTTCTTGTAATATTCCTGCAGCTGGGGGTCGACAGCAGGGTGGGAGTGGGTTAGCACAGGCGGGGGACTGCTGACCCCAAAGCAACGGCCAGCCCTCTCGTGACTGGGCTGCTGTGAAACAGATGGTCCAGCAGGGAGATGTCTGCTCCGAGAGAGGCTCTCCCAGAGCAGAGCCTGGACGGAGAGGGAGCGGAGAGGGGAGAGGGGAGCCTCCCCCTCCCTTGGTGGGTGACGATGAAGTACCAGCATGTTCTCTGTCCTCCCCTGGGGTTTGGAGATACAGGTGGGGCGCTGTGAGGCCGTATGGGGGTGTGTGGGTGAGGCCTGGCCTCTGACCCCTCCCCAGCTGTCCTGGAGGAATGCAGGTCAGTCCGGCCGGAGCGGTCTCTCTGGTTTCTGCCACTGCTTTGGCCTTTGGTGATGTTGGTAGTAAACAGGGTGGGAGTGGGGAGGCCAGTGCCTGGAACACCTCACCCTCCTCTCCCTGACCTCCTGGGCGGCCCCGGGGCCAGACTCACCTGCTGCAGCATGAGCGCCTGCTGCTGCTGGAGCAAGGCCTGCAGCTGTGGGGGCGACAGGATCTGCTGCATCTGCTGGGGGGTGAGCATCTGCGGCGACATCATGGCCACCGACACGGGCACCTGTGAGATTCGGCCGCGTCAGCCCCTCACCTCTGCCCCACCCCAAGCCCCTGCCCACAGCAGGGCAGAGCAGCTCCGCAGTGAGCTGCCTGGGCTCACATTCTGGCTCTGCCACCTGCTAGCTGTGCATCTCTGGACAAGTGACTCACCTCCCTTGTTCTTGGTTTTCTCGTCTCTGAAATGGAAGTAGCAATAGTGCCTGCCTCTTAAGGTCATCACGAGGGCTAATGAGTTAGTACTTAGAACAGAGCCTGCAAGCGGTTGGACATTATTGCAGGATGTGCTGTCTTTGGTGCACAAAGATTAGACCCCAGCGACACTGGTTAGTAGAACCCATGCTTTGCAGGGTTTCTCCCCCAGTGATGGGGAGGGGCAGCACCTAGCCACTGCTGACTCCAGCTCAGTCTGTTCTGAGAACACGACCCACAAGGTGGGCCTGGCCAGGAGGGCAGCCTGCAGCCATGGATGGGAAGGTTTCAAACTGTAGCCCACATGGCATGAGGACCTGGACTTTGGCCCCTCTCACATGCGTGTCACGTGCTCCAGCACACCTGTCTAGACGGCACACACAGTTGACTGGGAGCTGACGCCCAGGGAGCACCGTGAGGGCCACCCTGTGTGAGTGTGTACGTGTCATCACCTAACTAGGTCCCAGTGGGGTGGAAAGAACGCCATGCAGAGACGCGGGGAGAGGCGGGCTGCTCCTCCTCGCTCTGCAATGAACTTGCCAAGTGACCTCCAGCCATTCACACTGGCTGTCTCTGAGGTGTCAGTTTCCTCCACCATAAAACAGAGATGCCTCCTTCCAGCTGGAACTTGCAGGATTCTCATAGTAGGGCAGCTGTCTACCCCCTGCCCTGGGTGAGGCCTCTGTAGGAGGCCCAGAGAATCTAGCTACAGGCAAAAGGTTCAGGGAAAAGCAGTATCATCATTCTTTTCCCAGTTCCCACCTCCCCTGAAACCCCTAGCCTGTGCAGTCATAGCCTGGGTGGTCCAAGCTGCAGCACTGTCTTGATGCCCTGTTTTAGCAGGACAGGTGTCCCGACAGGGCGATCGGCCACCCCCATCGCGCTTCAAGCTCCGTGTGCACAAGTCTGTAATCTCCCGTCTCACTCCCCAGCCCTAGCAGAGCTGGCACATGGCAGGTACTCCCTAAGTGTGTGCTCCCCCGAGTTGAGTTACCTTCTTGGCAGATCAACCCTGGGGCAGGGAGGGAGGGGTGCCGGTGGGCCAGTCCAGGGGGAGTGTCTTGCAGAGACTTGTCCTGGTCAGGACAGCACAGGTTATGTCCCCAGTGGATTCCTGGGCCCTTTCACCTTCCCCCAGCCCCACAGGCGGGGCAGAAGAGGAGGAGTTGGTTCCATTCAGGATCCCTGGCAGGGGCAAGGCTCAGCCTCAAGCCACCAGTGAGGGCATCCCCGGGCAGAGGAGCAACGGGGGGAAGTGCAGTGGCTCCAGGGACATCGGTAAGTCTCACTGCCCCCACCTCTTCTTGCCCCCCCCTTCACTAGTGGCTGAGCCCCAGCCCTGGGCTCCCCTCCTTTACTGCAGCCATCTCTGTGCAAACATCCCTGGAAGGGGCACCTAGCTTTTTAGCCACGGCCACACCGTGTGAATGAAGGCTCTGAGGGAACCTCTAACGACGAGCCTTAAGCGGCAGCATTGGGACTCATGTGCAGGTCTGTGTGCTCTGCAGTTCCCTATGTTCCCACATCCCACACCGCCTGTCCCCCCGCCGCTCAGAGCAGGTCTTGAGAAGGGTTAGGAGAGTGTGTGGAAATGGAACCATCCAGGGAGCTCAAGGGTTCGATGAGGCTAGAGATCCCAAAGGCCAACCTCTCTCTTTACAACTGTCTCCTGGGGAGGCTCGGGAAAGCCAGGCTGCAGGGCTCTTCTGGTTCCCACTCTCGGAGGGGCAGGCCGTGGCACACATCCAGCCCCCCCTTGCAGAGCCAGCCTGTATCCTTTGCTGGGTGCCCCCGAGGCAGCTGCCTGTCCTTTGACACGGGGGCCCCCAACATGGTGGAGCTCAGAGCCCTGGATTTCTGAGTCAGATGACCCAGGTTCTTGTCCCTGACACTGACTATCCTTTGAAATCGCCAGGTCTCACTTTCTGCATCTGCTAACTGGGCTTTGGCACAGCTGCCCTCCCCGCTCCACAGGACTACTCAAGATGATGTTGCTGGCGGCTGACTACATGCCAGGCGTGCCAGGTGCCTGGCTAAGTTATGTGTATTATCTCCCCGAATCCTCACAGCAGCCCTGGGAGGAGGGTACCATCATCGTCACCATTTTAGAGGTGAGAAAACCGAGGCCTAGAGGGACAGTGGGGGAAGAAGTAAGTGAAAGTGATTTGTATGGCCGTGAAATTCTACACAAATGTAAAGACAATTACTTTTTAAAACATTCTGGATTTTCCTTTCACCTTCTTTCCCTCCCCTCCTCCACGAGTGCACCTTAGGCGTTCCGGCCCCAGGGCCATTACGTGGCAAGGGTCACTTTGGGCAAAAGCTCTGGGCCTCCCATGCTCACGGCTGTGAGAACTGAACTAGAGGAGATGGACAGGGCCCCCAGCCGAGGAGACTGAGCCTAGACACCCAGGAGGTCTTTCCAGGCACCAGGGGTGTGAGTCACCGCGAGTGGCCTGCAGGAAAGGATGTGGTATTTCCTTCCTTGGGGCTTTCCTACTTGGAGGCAGGGGAATGGAAGAGATGACCTTGGAAGGCCTCCCCGGCCCCTGCTGCTCCTGCCAGTTGGCTGAGCTGCAGGCTGGAGAGGCGGCTGCGGTAATCTGGATGGATTACCTTGTGTGTACTTGTCTTGAAGGTGGCCCAGCAGGGTCAAGAAAGGTCAGTGAGGTGGCGGCTGCCTGCCATCTCCTGAGCTGGCTGAGCCCATCCCTTCCCCTCACATCCCTTGGGGGTTCTGAGGAGTGAGCTGGAGCTCCCCTGGTGTCCCCACTGACCCCTCACCAGGCTGGGATGTGTCAGGATGGGCACCGTCAGCTAGTCAGCCCAGCAAGGCCCGTGAGTCACCATCTGGAGGGCGGCCAGGGCAGCTAAATGCTTACAAAAGCCCTGGCAGTGTGAGCCCCGGGCAAAATGCCGACAGCTGCCTCCAGCCCCTCCCTCGGGGACCCTGCTCAGGCCTGGAGCCCTCCGACCACCATGTAAATCATCACCGTGGGGCAGACACTAGGTCATTTACAAAATCATCTCGTTTTATCCTCACCATCCTAGGGGATAGATGCTGTTATTAGCCCCATTTTGCAGATGAGGCAACTCAGGCCCAGAAAGGTTAAGAAACTCGTCCAAAGTCACACAGCTGACAAGGGGCAGAGCCAGGATTTTAACCCAAACAACCAGCTCCAGAACTCACACCTTCCTGCATACACTGTGATGCTGCCGCGTGCTTAGCACAGTAGTGAACTGCAGTCCCCAGTACAGAGCCCTGGCCCGATGGTTCTCCGGGCTTGGGGAGACGGGGGTTCTTGGGGCCATGTCTGAACTTCTCCAGGAGCCTGGAGCCCCAACCCTGGATACCTTCCTTGCCTCTCATCCCCACCCTCAGGTTCATAATCTCCAAGGAAGTGGGGCTTCTGACCCCGTATGGGGTCCAGGGCCTAGAAATAGCTTTTCTAAGAACTCAAGGCTGGTGGTAGGAGAGGGGAGAGCATATTTTGTTGATCTGGGGCCTGAATCAAGTGGGTAATGCAGATCGATGGCAGCCTCTTTCCCAGTGGTCCCCAACTCAAGGCAGGATTTCCTGCCCACTCACCTCCCAGCCATGTTCACCACCCCTCTCTTAGAGCTAGCTTCAGAAGAGTTCCTAAAACCATATTAGGTCTCCAGCTCCAGCTGGAGACTGCCTGGTTTGTCCCTGCGCCTGGGCCCCAGGCAGGGAGAGCTCAGTCACAGAAGGCAGCACAGGTAGCTGGGAGTTTGGGCAGAAGGTTGGCTAGGGCAGGCCCCTTAGCTGTGCCCAGTCTTCGTCTCATCTTCTCAGCCCCCTTGCCATTTCTAGAAGTTCTTCTTGGTGTCTCACCACGATCTTTCTTGCTACAGCTCCAGCCAGGACTGAGGACTACCTTCTGGTCATTTGCAAGGGAGTTGAACCTAAACTAAGCTCTGGCCTAGTCTCCCCACACACCCAGGGACCCCGATCCCCATACTTCAGAGGTTGGTTTGGGTCCAACCTCTTGGAGTTTGGGTCCTTGATGCTGGCACCAAATTGTATCCATCCCAACCCTCAGCCTCGAAATAAGCTTCCTCCGTGTCAGGTACCATCCCTGCTCCTCCCAGCCCATCATACATGGTAAGCACTCTGCAAACGTTGTCAGTTTAGGAAGTACTGAGTAAGTGTTTGTTGAGCGACCCCTCTCGTTTTTTGGGGGTGGGGGTGATCTCCGAAGGAAGATTCCACAGCCTCCTTTCCTTTCTTAATTATTTCAGATCCTAACCTTCTTACCCTGCTGCAAAGTCCTTCTTCATGTCTGACCTCAGTCCCTCCAACCACCAGCCAGCTCCCTCCCTCTTACTTGGGTCTGGAGACCCTCTCTGGGTTGGGGAACATTCCTACTGTTCCCCAGCCTACCCTTCCCTGTTCTTAGAAGCGGGTACTAGGCTGGGCCCAGGGTAGAAAATTCAGAACAGATTCAGAACAGTAGCCCGAGGGCCACTTCAGACCCAGGGAGTATATGGGGGGCTCCCGAATTCAAAGAGACCCAGTCCTGACACTACGGGAGCATGAGAACCTACTACTTCATTCCCGTTAGTGGCTTATCCGAACTGTCCTCCCCTTCCCTGCCCAGGCCACTACCCCTCTTTGCCCAACTCCTCCCCCTGAGGGCTGTCTCATTAGGTTGGAGACTTTTAAAAGAGGGTCACTGCTCAGGCCCCACAACTGTCCTGTCCAGCACCTTCAACTTCTGGAAAGTACTTCCGGAATGTAAGCTTGTTTCACAGAAAACCCAGATGTGCCCCTGGAGCCACAGAGCACTGGAATCTGCCCCAGGACAAACCCAGTCCCGGGTCCTTCTCCGGCCACCCTGTACCCCTCCCTGCCCTGCTCCCCTCATCCCCCCACTCCCTCAGCACCCCACCCTTCAGGCTTCAGCGCTTTGCGGATCGGATCGTGCTCACCCTTCCTCCCTTAGATAAACTTCCTTCCAAAGCCCCGCTTAGTCCCCTCCCCAATTTGGAGCCACCACCCCTCTCCCCCCGCCCCCCCCAAGAGGGGTGGGGAGAGCGAGGAAGCCCGGCTGTGGGGGGTGGGAGGGGGAGGGGAGCCAGGGAGGGAGGGGAGCTAGGGGGAGGGGAGCGGGCTGCCGGCGGAGCTGTGACCCACCCCGACTCAGACGGCAATTCTCCCAAGTTCTTTGTGACACAAAAGGTAAACAGAAGGCCTGGCTTACCCCCCGCCCCCAACCCCATCTCCCCTCCCCTCCCCCAGCCAGCCAGATGGGGCGGCACGCTGCGGGGAAGGGAGAGGGGGACAAAAAGGGCAGACTGTGCAAAGGAAAACAAAAGAGACACAGAGACACCAAGAGACAGGAAACGTGGGGAGACAGAGAGAGCTGGTGGGTGAGAGACGAGGAGGTGGGGGGAGGGCATGGTGGTCTCAGCAAGTGAGACAGCCTGGAGGGGAGCAGAGAGGGATGGGCCCAGTGACCCGGAAGTGCCAGGGAGAGGCCCTGGGCGCAGAGCCAGGGAAGAGGCAGGCAGACAGGTACAGAGACAGAGGGCTCAAGCAGACTCAAACTCTGAGCGACAGACGTGAGGCTTGGTAGAGGAAGGGCTGGGCGGTCAGGTGCAGATGAGAAGGTGGTGTTTCTTCTCCTGCCCCTGCAGTGACTGCAATCCCCTCTGGAGAGCCGCCCCCTCCCTGGCACTGGGGATGGGGCCAGAGCAATTCTCCAGCCGGTCCTTCCCCTCCCTCGGTGCCAAGCCCACCCTCCGACCCGGCCCCAGCCCAGCCCAGTACAGCAGGGCATCCTCCTCACCTGCACGGCAGAGGCCGACTGCTTGCTGTCATTGTTCCCTGGGGAGCTCAGGCCCGAGGCCTGCTGCAGCAGGAACTGCCGGGCCACTTGGAGAGCCTGCAAGACAGGGAGGAATCAGTGCTCCGGCTGCTCCAGCAGACGTGGGAGGGCAAGGGTCAGTGCAGGATCCTGGATTCAGGGAGCGTTTGGAGAGAATAAAGGGGCGGAGGTCAGGGTCATGTAGGTGGTCTTGGGGATGAGTGAGAGGGTCACAGGGTCCACCTGGGCTAGGGGATAAGGATAGAGGTAGGAGTCACTGAGAGAAGCTGCCAGGCTTTGGGGATCAGAACCTGTAGGGACTCACTCTGGGACCTGGTGAGGTTTTGTTGGGACTCAATGGGGTCAGCTAATGGGTCAGTGGTCAAAACAAGGACCCAGGAGAAAGTACAGCGGTGGACTCAGCCTATTAATAGTAGGTCCAGTTTGTCGAGCATCTACATGTGTCAGGCACTTTACAGGCAAGATGTCATTTAATCCTCTCCTGGGAGGGTGTGAGGTAGGGATTATCAGTCCCATTTTGCAGATGAGGAAACGGAAGTTAAGTAATACGCGCAAGGTCACACAGCTAGGAAGCGCCAGAGCCAGGATTTGAGGCCAAGAAGCCTGGCTCCAAGGCCATCTGCCTTACTAGGTGGTCGGTCTGGGGGCTATGGGAGTAGCGTTCACTTGGAGTCAGAGCACACGGTTGGAGGGATGAGGGTGGAGTCTCAGGGTCTGAGCGCTACGTGGCTTTATGAGTCAGGGCAGGAGGTCTGGGAGCAGGGCCTTGTGGCACTGGGGGAATTGGATCAAGTCCTGAAGGGAGTGTGTGAGCTATCAGTGAGTTACACTGACTGTAGTGGTCGGGGCTTGGAGGCCACGGTGGCTCAGACTGGCCTCTCAGCTGGGGGGATCATGAGAATGGGAGATGCATGGAGTCTGCAGGAGGAGCCTCTCCGGCCAGGCAGTGGGCCTAGGAGGTGGGCGGACGAGCAGTGAGAGGTTGAGTAGGAGAGGTCAGGTAGGAGACAGAGGCCAGGAAGTTCTCTGTAAGGTCAGCCAAGCAAGCCCTCCATCCCCGGCCACTCCAGGTCAGTAAGGGGCTCAGAGGCAGGGGATGTGGGGACCTGTCCTGAATCCACATTTCAGGAGCACAAAATATACCCAGGTTCCTCAAAGATCTCCTTGGGCGCCAGAGCAGTTGTGTCCAGGCCTTTGACAGGGGGGCCTGGCATCAGGCAGACCTGGGTTTGAAGCCCAGTTGTGCCGCCTACCGGTAGTGTGACCTTGGGCAAGTTATCCCCTATCTTTGTGTTCCAGTCTGCTCTGCAAAACTGGGCCACTACCTAACTCTGAAATACGTGCGGGTGGGGGTGGGGTGTTAAAGGACCAACGCTTGGCACTTGGTCGGCCTTCGAGGAGCATCGGCTTCCTTCCCTCCCGTATCCTGAATCTCTCACCTCCTCCAGCCTCTCCCCAGCGCACCTATTAAAAGCAACAGGCCACCTGCGGCTTCCTCGCACATCAATCCACACACACTTGTCTGTCCTCACGTGGACTTCCACCCTCCTACCCACCGCGAGCACCACCAAGGCAGACCTATAAGGTGGGACACGGATGCACTCATAGCCCCCCACCCCGCCACTCAGCAAACACTTAGGGGGCGCCCACTGTACACCAAGCATATATACACACGCCCTTCGCAGCCCTTTCATAGAATAGCTGAGCCTCCCTGAGGCTTAAACCTAGTTTACCTTAGGACAGTACCTAAATACACCCTGGTGTATCTATGGGAGCGTGTCCCAGGGCAGACCTGGCGTCCAGATTGGCATGCCCCTCACCAGCGCCCCAGATCCTAGGCCTCTTCCACACCCCTCCTCCCCGGGACCTCACACTGGGAGGAGTGGCCCGGGGTTGCTTCTCTTCAAGATTCACATCAGAAAGTAGAAATCTGACCTGAGTCAAGGGCTCTGAGAGGCTGTGGGAGGAGGTGCAGGGTGAAGAAAGGGAAGGAGGTGGCCAGCTGCTCATCCGGAAGGGGCCCTGCCTCTATGTGCCTCGTTTTTAGGGACCCCCCCACCCAGGTCTAATGACACGGGCTGGACAGATGCTCTCTGTCCTCCAAAGGTAGAGATGGGGTAGAGGGGTCAGAGATGAGGGGGAAAGGTGGGTGAAGAGGATGGCTCAGAGGGGCTGGCAGCCCAGGTGACCCAGAGGGGATGCTTGTCAGGGTGGGGGGAGGAAGCCCCCCCCACCCAATCCCTGGTGGGAAGAGGGGAGCCACAGGGGAGGGTTTTCCAGGGCAAGTTGGAGGGAGTCCCGAGCAGTCTCCTGGTGGGGGGAGAGGCCTGGGGGGCTGGATTCTCTCCCCACTGACTCACTTACTTGGTGGTCCCCTGGAGCATGAAATTACAAGATTTACAGGAAAAAAAAATGACAGGGCCTTGCAATCTCATTCCTGTGAGACCTCCCTGCGACAGGCCCCACCCCTCCTATCACTCTGAGCCTTTCCTCCCCCGTTAGGCCAGGTGACAGGGGATCAGGTGAGACTCTAGGCCTGGCCAGGTTGTCACCTCCTCTGACCTCCCACCCTTCCCCCCACACTCCTTCCTTCCGTTTCCTACGTGCCAGGGACGGTGCTACGTGCTGGGGATACAGAGAAACAGAACTTGGCCCTGCCCCAGGGCTCAGGGCCTGTGCTGTGATGAGATGCCCGTCACAGACTGAGGTGGAGATGGACACCAGCACCGGGGCCCAGACGAGGTGGCAACACTGACTGGAGGCTGGAAGGGCAGGCTCACCAAGTGGACAAGAAGGGTGAAGGGTTCAGGGCGTTCCAGGCGCAGCGACCCTCATACCACAGACGACTGAAATAGCCGGTAAGTCTGGGGGCCTGGAAACCACTTGCAGGGACAGAAAATTCAGCTGTGTTGGAGGTCAGTAGCCAGAGAGGCTGGAGGAGCCCAAGGGGTCTGCTCCTCTAGGCACTTCATTCATTCATCCTTCACTCATTCCTTCATTCACTTTCATGGCCACCCACCTCATACTGGCTTGGAGAAGAAGGGGAGGTGACAGTGGGCAGCACACGCTCATTTCATGGACTTTGCTTACAGCCCAGCCTTGACCCAATTAGGGACTTGGTACCACCTAAAGATCACCCTATAGGTGCCCAGGGGTGAGGGTGATGGGCAGACCCTGGGTTTGGGGCCCAATCTCCCCTGCCCAGATGGCCTGGACATGTCACTGACTGCTCAGTGCCCTGTAATGCTATGCCACCCCCCACCCCCATCTGGACCCCTAGCCAGGGATGGTGCTCTGGGAGGAGGGGCGGGGGAGGCCCTCTGGCCTAGGATGTCCTCCTCCAGGGTGGTCACCCAAGGGATCAGGTAGGTCTAAGACTTTCTAAAGCCCCGAGTCACAGTCGCCACTCTGGCACACCAGGCATGTGTCTGCACTGCCTGCCGTGGCTGGGGCCTGATACACGGGGTTCCGTTTCTCTTCCTTGTGGGCCAGATACAGCTCTGAGTAGGAAGAGGCATTGAGAATCCCACCGGGGAGAAGGCATGGGGGTGCTCAGGGCAGAATGGGAAATTGGGAGCCATTTGGACTTTTATACCATATTTTCCTGCTCCCTCCACCCCTCAGACTGAAAACCAAATGCCCAGCTCTGTGGTTTGGGGAATGAAGTCTAGTTTTCCTCTAAAGGAAGCAGTACTGGTGGTCCATTCGGGGCCTGGACCCTGGTCAAAGGGATCTGGGTCCAAATCCTGGCTCCACCAAATACTGAGTGACCTTGGGTAAGTCACATCACTGCTCTGAGCCTCAGTTTCTTCCTGTGTAAAATGGGAATAACCCTGTAGTCAGCTCACAGGTTTGCTGTGAAGAACACATGTGACAGTGTACATGGAGTACTCAGCACAGTGCTGGCAGTGGGTCCTGGATGGACATTAACTCTTGTGATTGTGATTATTGATCTTTCACCTTCCCAGGCAGCTCCTGATCATCTGTCCAGTGCCACCCAGAAGGACTTGTTAACCAACCCCTTTTCCATCTACACCCCCCCCCATTCCCCCTCAAGCCTAAGAACTCAGTCTCGCTAATGAAGCCGAACTCTCCTCCCCCAACCGCCCATTCAGAAGTCATTAGCAGGAGCTTCACAATTAGGAACAAATGGCTTATAACGGATGGCATCCAGGGAGGGCGGCAGGGTTGGAGGGGAATGAAGCTAGTGCTTTGAGGGCAACAGGGAGCTGCTATGAAAAGAAAAACAAGTCTTGGGGCAGATGCATCTCTCATCTGCAGGATGAGACTACACCCTCATTTCTGTCTTGGAGAATTTGGGGGAGGACCAGCATCCTCTCTGTGGAGGCCAGGTGCAGGGCTGTTTACTGGTTCTTTCTCCAGGCTGGAGGATTCCAGGTCTGTGTCGGGGTCCCAGCCTTACTCTGTGCGTCTGGGAGGGCGGGGACGTGGTGCTCAGGGAGAGACAAGCACGAAGGGCTGAACTTTGAGAAACAGAGAAGCAGAGTCATGCAGGTCACAGACCTGGTGAGCTGGAGTGTTAGAAGGTAACTAGTCTAGTGTTTTCCCAATTGCTGGTCATGAGCTAATGGTGGGTCATACAATATCAATTTAGAAGGTCAAAAAAAATAGGAAAAAATACACACACACAAACATACACACACACACGAAAACATCAGAGTTACTAGGTAAGCATACGCATTGTTTCGTGAAACTCTTGTGTGCTGCCACTCCAAATAAAAGGCATTGCTTACGGCAGATCTCCAGCAAAAAGGTCTGTGAAACACTTATCTAGTTCACTTTATCGATAAGGAAACGGAGATCCGAAGAGGGGCAGTAAAGCGCCCCAAAGTCACACAGCGGCAGAAGCAGAACCTGAGTCCCCCTGGGCCTGACATGGGGCTCTGCACAGGGACGAGGAGCCAGGAGCTGGGTAGACAGGATGGAGGAACCCCCGCCCCAGCAAACTCTGGTCTAATCCCGATGGTGGTGAAGAGGAACCAAAATAAACAAAACCCAAACTTCTTTTGTCTGCATCTCGCTAATTTTGGCAAAACTGGGATCTCAACTGTCTTGATAATTTCAACTGGGAGCTGGCTCCATTTAGGGGAAGGGGCCCTAGAAGGGTGTGTGGTGGGCCGGCCCACCCCAAACCTGAAAAGCCCTCCCAGGAAGGCCCATCACCTGCCCCCCACCCCCCCCGGAATAGGACTTTTGATTCATTTATCTATAATTCAGCGAGTATTTGTGAAGCCCCACAGGGCACTCACGCTGTCCTAGACACTGGGGACATGGCGAATTTGCTTTAATGGAGCTCACGTTCTAATGGGATGAGACAGACCCTACAACGAAGCGAAGCGAGCTGTGAGATGGTGGCCAGCGTTACGCAGAGGACGGCTGGCTGGTTACTTAGGTTGTGTGGCCAGGGAAGGCCTCTCCGAGGACGCATTTCGGATGAGGGGGCTACTCTTTCAGGGGAGGGTAGTCACGGTTGGAAGGAGCTGCTGCAAGAGCCCGGAGGTGGGCATATGAGGTTGAGCATTACGAACCAAAAAGGCCAGTGTGGGCAAGCTGAGTGGCCTGAGAAGCCCCAGGGGTCAGCAGCGGCCACATCACTGGGACGATGGCTTTTTATTGCCTTCTACACTCAAGGAAAAAGTGCTGGAGGATTTTAAGCAGGAATGGATACAATCTCTGAGAGGAGATACCTAACCCACTGCTAGTAAACAGTAGGTACCTAATAAGTATTTGTTGACTTGAATTAAACAGGAAATGTCTCTCCATCTACCCCTTGAAATACAAGTCCTCTGGGACCAGAGTGTGGAGGGAAGGGGTGCAGGGAGAAGGGTCAGGGGTCAGGGGCCCCCACCACTAAGGGTGCTGACCTGGGGAGATCCAGGTTCTCCACCAGCCAGGCTCTATCCTCCAGCAAAGAGACATAAAAATGAAATTACACAGAGAAGGGGGGCAAGGAGGATGGGGGAGAGGAGACCATAAAACCCCCGAAGTGATTCTACACCTTTTTCCCTTGGAAAAAAAAAAAAAAAGCTTTTTGGAAAAGGCTGTAAATTTTTTTTTACACCAACCTCGTAAAAATGACATCGGCGCATTCTCAAATTAGAACCATTAAAATGAAAACCAGCAACGCGCAGATACAGACAGGCCCACGTGGGTGGGAGATGCACAGACCGGTTTTAGGACCCCTTCACCGCCAAGCGAGCGTCTTGAGAATGCCTCCTCTCCACGGAACACAATTAACAAATGAACCCAACAGTGCCCCAAAGGGCAAGGCCCTCCCCAGAGGCTCCTTCCTTCCCTCCGGTCGGGCCCCCAGTGCAGAGCAGCCCCAGGCCCATCCAGCCCCTCTGGGCCCAAACCGGCTCCACCAGAAAGGTCCAGCAGTGGCATCCGGGAAGGAGCTGAAATAGTGCGGGGCAGTCGCGGGATGGTGGTGCTTCCCCTCAGAGAGACTCCTCCCAGAGGCGTCCCAGTAACTGGAGTTCTCCAGAAGGAGTTCTATTCCCAGGCCTGGGTTCAGCGCCACCCTCACGCTAGCCATTCCGCAGGGGCTGTAAGTGTGGGGTTTAGAGTGGGGACTGTGGGGGCATGCAGTTCCCTCCCACAGGGGCTCCTCCGAATGAAGGGGCTCCAGTAGGAGAAAACCTAGCTCACCTGCGGAAACACTCACCCCCTTTCCCCAATTCTCCCCAGTCCCCAAACTCCTATCAGTAAGTACAAGAACTTTGGTAATAAGAAGGGGGTGAGAGGGGGAAAAAAGAGGGGGTGTCAGAATTCCACAACAGAAGGGAAACCTGGGAGCACAGTGGACTTGCTCTTCCCTAGTCCCAAGGAAACAGGGGCCTGAGCAGCCCTTTCCCAGGCCCCAGGCCCCAGGCCCTCTCCTTGACCTTTCTCTCCCCTCTTAGGGAAACTTCCTTTTTTGTTGGACTAGGGGGCAGACACACAAAACAGGGTGGCCTTTGGTTTAGTAACCCAGGAAGGGTAAGAGAAGGGGGGTTACGGGCTTCCCTGGTGGCGCAGTGGTTGAGAGTCCGTCTGCCGATGCAGGGGACGCAGGTTCGTGCCCCGATCCAGGAGGATCCCACATGCCGCGGAGCGGCTGGGCCCGTGGGCCATGGCCGCTGGGCCTGCGCATCCGGAGCCTGTGCTCCGCAGCGGGAGAGGCCACAGCGGTGAGAGGCCCGCGTACCACAAAAAAAAAAAAAAAACAGAGAGAAGGGGGGTTAGGTCCTCTCCCCTGAGGCATCCTCTCAGGACCCTGCCTGTCACCTTACTACCCGGGCCCACCTCTCACCCGCTCTGTTCCCAAGCAGGAGGGAGAGGTCGGTCGTTTCTAACGCTACCCCACAACTGTCCCGGGTCAGGGACCTCACCCACGGGAACTTTCTAAGTCTCGCCTCTGAGGAGTTCGGGTCCCAGCTCTCCCTCCAGGCCCCCAGTACTTCCTGGGAAGGGGCTCATTCTATGGAAAGAAGAAGGGAGTTTGGAGGGTGTAGGACTAGAGATGAAGGAGCAGAATCTGGGGGCAGGAGGGTGGGAGTCCCAAAGACTGAAGAAATGGGCCCCAGACCTGAAGACGAAACGCGTGTGTGAGGTGTCTGGGCTAATTCACCTCTGAAGCCTCCCCTTTCCACCCCATCCCCCTAGAGGAGAGCCAGATGGGGGAGGAGAACAGAAATCTCTTCCATTCTTCTTTCCCCAGCGCCCTGACACTCCCCTCGCTCCATCTCTATGGAGGGGGGTGAGTTAAAAGCCCATGAATGTGCAGAGCCCCCCAACCATTTTGAATCTCCTCACAGGATGTGAACAGGGTGGGATTTGGCCCCAGTTGCCAAGGCAACTGCGGTGGGAGTTCCCAGACGCTAGGCAACCCTCCTGTGACCCCCGCTGACCTGTCACCCCCGCAACCAGAAGACAATAGGAGTGCAGGCTCCGGAGGCCCAGGACGCCTTTCAGCTCGGGCCGCAGAGCCGGCAGCCCTGCCCGCCCCCACTGTCTGGCCCAGTCCTCCTGGCCCCAAGTCCGGCGAGCGTCCAGCCTGGTCCCCAAAACCTCCCCAGGCCCTCACCTCCCCAGAGCTGGCACACACTTCTCCCAGCCCTGGCTGCCCCCATCAGGGATATTTGTGGAGTCTATGGGGAAAGCCCTACACACTGGGAACATTTTCATACAGGTGAAATTAGATTAGGAGAAAATGCAGGGGCGACCTTCAAAGAAAAAAGCCATCCTAGAGGGGAAATGTGCGGTCGGGGGCCACTGAGGAAGGAGACTTTGTCTTGGTGAAGGAAGGGAGGGGGTTGGCGGGCAGCTGGCACGCCTGTTCGGTTCAAGGCATTCTTTAACAGCAGCTGGGGATCACCAACTCCAGCGGGCCAGCAGGGTGCCAGGTGCAAAATAAGGTTCGATGCGTGTTTGCTGAGTGAATGCACGCTCCAGGGCCCACAGCGCTCTCCTCTCCACGCTTCCTTCTCAGGGGTGAGTCTCCAGGAGACTGGAGACCAGATGAAAGCCCCAAGGACAGAGTGGAGGCGGTGTGGCTCTGTCACTCACCAAAAAGAGGGCTGGGAGGAGGGAGTGGGAAGCTGGGGCCTTGACTGCTGAAATGGGGCAGCCAGAGGGGGACCCTCTCTCCAGTCAGACAGAGCCTGGCAGCTGAGCCCTGTCTCCCCTACCCCGCCTCTGTTTAAACAAGCTCCCGGCCTGCTGTTGCATGGAAACAGGCGCCTGCTCTTGTTCCAAAGTGACGTGGCTGCCCTCTTCAGCACTGTTTGTTTCAGCCTAAAGTCCTGTCACCAGCCTGACTTCTGACTCGCCCTGTTTATCTCTCTCTCTCCTTTGTCAACTCATTACTCCCAAAGGCCAAGACTGCATTTCCAGGGCTTGTTTATCCAGAGCAGAGGGGCAGGGACTAACAGACCAACCGACAGACGGACAAAGAGGAGCCGCAGAGGCACGAGGAGGAGGGACCCGGGCGCTGCCCGAAGACCCACTCACACCCTCTGCCTCTGGAGTGGCCACTTAGAGCCAGGGGCCATCGCTGCTTTTGTTGGTTTGTTTTAAGAGCGCTTTTAGATTGGGAGTGGAGTGCTCTCACTCACTCACCAGCAGTGGTTAATTTAGCACCTACTAGGCGCCAGGGCTTGCTGCCTCCATTTCCCTCAGGGGACTGTGAGTGTGGTGGGAGCTGAGCCCTGCACTAGGAACCGGGAGACCTGAGATCTAGCCTTTCCCGTGTCACCTGGACAAGTCAGTGCTACCTCTGGCTGCCCCCTCATTGTGATATGGGAATAATAACACCCATCTCCCCAGGATGGTGAAGCAATTAAAGACCCAAAGCACCAAACAGAGGTAAGGTGTTTGTTTGTCCTCAAAGGACTTCCTGGTGGGGGTCGAGGAGGAGGGGGCACTCGCTGGGCCACGGCCCTCTTTCCTACATTCACTCTACCCCACAAACAGTCAGAGACACTTGTTGGGGGGGGGACCAGAAAGTGTTACCCTCAAGCTCCCCCCAAAGCCTCGCTCATATATTGGAGGGAGAAGGACAGCCCACAGGCTGTTTCCTTTTAATTGAAAATTTTGTAATTTTAATTTTGCAGGGTTCTTTTCATAGTTTGGAGCCAAGAAAACCTTTTTAAAGTCTCAAATATTTTCCTTGGCCCCAGGCACTACGCCCATAGTGAGCCCAAATGGATAAAACAGCCCTCCCTCTGCCCGCCTCCAAATCTCCACCCCAGTTTATTTGTGAAACAGATATAGGATTTTCCAGGACTTTGGGATATTCACCAAAACAAACAGGGATAACTGGAACGTGGAATATAGATGGTAGAACGTGGCCTGAGCGCAACGCAGAACAGAGAAACCTGATCGGTACAGACAGTTCTGTCCCTCCCCACCCCACACCTCTCCCCACTTATCCTGATATCTGTGTTCAGTCTTCTCTTTAAGTAATTTTTTTCAAGAAACTTTCCAGTTTCAGTATTCCTCCCAGCCCTCCCCCGACAGTCAAAATTTTTCACAGCTCTGTCTGCATAGAGGTGCAGGAGGGGAAGAGTTTTCACCCATACAAAATGGGTGGCCTTAGAGATTTCTGGTGGGGTGTGTTCTGTTATTATTTTGATGAAGGGCAGGGTTCTGCCCTTTGACCTTCTGTCCCCCGCAGGTGGTACAGATTCTGTGGGTCTCTTCCCCAGAGAACCTGTTTAGGAGGGCTTGGGAGATACCAGCAAACTCCCAAAGACCATCTCCCTGGAGAAAGGAGACAGGCCCTTACTGCTCAAGTTTCCACTGTTTGCACGAGGAAGGAATTTTTTAAAGTCCTCAATTCTGTTCACATCCGTACTGACCAGGCATTTTACACCCAAACTGCATCTGATCCTAACAACCCCTGTACTTTAGGTGCCGAGAGATAAGGGAAGCCCAGGACTGGCCAAGGTTGACAGCTGGGAAGGGGCAGGCTGGGGCTTAACCTGGGTTTGTTCAGTTCCTGCATCAGTGCTGGCTGACCAGCCCAGCGCAGGGCGCGGGGCCGGGCTTCTGACGGTGCTGCTTCCAGTCTGACCTCTAGCTTCAAGAAGTGTGGTGGGAAAGGGCCCCTTAGGGGCTATGGAGTCGGGGAAGGAGCCCCAGGGCAAACGTGGGAGAGAGCATGAGGGCCATGTGGGTACACACACCTGTGTGCACGAGGCGGGGGTGGGGTACGGGCAGGGAGGAACATGCACATTCCACATTCCCAGCAGAGCCCCCAAGGGGCAATGCCACCAGCAGTGATTCGAGGAGCAAAGTCAAATAAGAGGAGCATCCCAAGGCCAGGGCTGGCTGGGCCGGTTCTCCTGAACTTGTCAAGCACGGTTCTTCCTTTCTCCCCGGGGTGGGGCCAGGACCTGGGGCCCCTGCTCTGTCATAAGCCAGCTAGGCTTCCCCACCCCCTAAGGCCTCTGGATCCTCAGAGAGGCTGGTCTTGGACTCCTGAACTCTGCAGTTTAGGGTGGGAATGATGAAGGGGAAGAGGGCGGGGGACGCAGACAGGGCTTCCAGTCTGAGCACTGAAAATGGAGGCCTGCCTCTGCCTACTGCTCTGGACCTTTTCCCAGCTGCCTTGACCCTTGGTGCCTGGAAGTTTAATCTCACAGCTAGCCTGCATCAGGGGCCCAGGCAGAGGTGGAGGTGGGGAACATTTCATAATACAAATAAAATGAAGATACCACTGTGCACAGCCCCCCTCCCCCAAAGAGCACACACCTAGAACAGGGTCTCCCTACCCCAACCCTGTTTGTTAACTTGGCAGGGGTGCGGGAGGAGAGCCCAGGCGCCCACCCACCCAAGACGCACACCCTCAAGCCTGCTGCCCAGGCGTCTGTCTGCCCTTGTGGGCATTTCTGAGGCTGTTCTAAGGTCCATGATCTCAGGGCGCCCAGCCCCACTTCTCTTTCTGGGAGGGCTGCTCTCCCCCTGCCTTAGTGACCACTCGAATGGGAGCGCACACAAGGGGTCCCTGCAGGCTGGACCTTCTCAAGAATGTTAAAGTGAGGCTGCGTGGCAGGGAGCGGTGGCCCCCAGGTGGCCAGGGTGTAGTGGGAAGAGGCCTGGCGCCCCTCTCCCCTCTCCTGGGTTGCTGGGGAGAGGCACCAGCTCCTACCTGTTGCTGCTGGAAGTGGAGCAGCTCCGCAGGGCTCATCTCGCCGTTGCTGTCTGGGCCCGCGGCCGCATCCCTGCCTGCGCTGCCTCCGGCGGGGGCCCCGCCACCACTGCCGCCGCCGCCGCCGCCGCCGCCGCCGCCATCCGCCTGCCCGGAGAGGCTGCCCACGCCGTTCTGACCAGACGGAGCCGACCTGATTGTCTCCGAGGCGGATTCCACCATCATGTCGCTCTAGCGGGACCTGGAGGGGGAGGAGAGACACGGGGGAGGGGCTGAGGCTGGACAGGCAGGGCGGGTTCCACCCGGGGAAGCAGGCGGTGCCCCTCAACACCCCATCCCCAAACGACACAACCCCCACCAAGTCCTGGGGCGGCTTCTCCCTCTCAGCTTCCTGGAGGCTGATCCTGGGACCCCTGTTGCGGTGCAGACCCTCCCTCCTAAGGTCACTCTCCGCCCCAGGCAAGGGCAGCTCCAGACTGAATTGGAGGCCGCCCCGTTGCCCCCCTCCCCCACATTTCCTCGAGGAGGCGCTACCCCTCCAACCCCCCCCCACCCAAACCGGTTCAGGCCTCTCCCTCCAGGCTAGTGTGTAGGGCAGAGTTGGGGGGGGGGGGTCCTGCAAGGACTTGAAAGCAGGTGAGCTAGTCCCCAGAACCACCATATTGCCTCCCTCCCCGACCCGCCCCCACCCACATGCACCTGTGATGGCCTTTGTGTTTGTTCCCCCCCTAGATGGGAAGTTCCCCCGCTAGATGGGGAGTTCCCCAAGAGCAGGGCCTCCTTCCCGCACGCCCCCCCCCAACACACACAGCAAAAGTCGCTGCCATTTTCCCAGCAACTATTGGGTGCCAGACCCTCTGCTGGGCCTGGAGCTGTGCAGCGAAGGCAGCTGGTGGTCCGACTTCTCTGACCTTCCATTCTAAGGCCTTCAGACCAGCACCTGGCCCAAAGCAGACACTCAATATTTACTGTCTCTACAGGCAGCAAGATCCCTTCTCACAAGAATTGTAGGAGAATAGTTTTTTGGGGGTTTTAAAAAATGTATTTATTTATTTTTGGCTGCGTTGGGTCTTCGTTACTGCACAAGGGCTTTCTCTAGCTGCGGAGAGTTGGGGCTACTCTTTGTTGCGGTGCGCAGGCTTCTCATTGCAGTGGCTTCTCTTGCTGCGGAGCACGGGCTCTAGGTGTGCGGGCTTCAGTAGTTGTGGCACGTGGGCTCAGTAGTTGTGGTGCACGGGCTTTGTTGCTCCACAGTGTGTGGGATCTTCCTGGACCAGGGCTCAAACCTGTGTCCCCTGCATTGGCAGGTGGATTCTTAGCCACTGCGCCACCAGGGAAGTCCCGGGAGATAGTTATTATCATCTTGATTTTACAGATGGGAAACTGAGGGTCCAGACAGTCAGAGGATTTACCCAAGGCAGAGTCAAGGCCTGAATCCTGTATCTTCCCCCATCTCCCCCAACTGCCTCTCAAGAGTGGCTGAAACATGCTCAGAAAGAGAGAGGGTATGACTGGGATGGTTATGCTTAGCGAGGAGGAGGCCTGGGTTTCCTTCTACAACTCACGGAGGCTGTACTATCTCAGGGGCTCGTACACAGACTACGAAGCAGATGGGGGACTTCAGTATGCAGAACTGTTCTCAAAGTCTGGGGTCTCCAGCTATCGTCAGATTCACAGCCCCCTGAGAGGAACAAAAGTTTCAGCCAAACAGGACACAGTTGGTATTCCCCACAGAGCTTTGACAGAAGTCTTAAACTCCCTAAACCTCAGTTTCTTTGTTTGTATAAGTAATTACTCCAAGCCTCTCAGATCCTGTGAGGAGTAAATAAAATAGCACATGCAAACCACCTGGCAGAGTAAGCGCCAATAATGATGTGTCCCTTCTTCACCTGCCCTATTTGTAAGGGTGAACACCCTGGGCTCAGAGAGGTCAAAGACTTGGCCCAGATCACACAGCGATCGGGCTGGAAGCCAGCCAGCATTCTTTCCTCCCTTCTTGATTACCTTTCGGCCTTGGCAGACCCCACAACCACACGGTGTCCCTGACCCAATAAATAGGTGCAGGAGGGCCTTAATAGAGAAACTGCTGGAAGGATTATTTCCCGAGTTCCTTCTCCAGGTGGCAGCTCCCCAATTCTCCTTCACTCTGGAAGAACTCTTTCTCCTCACTCTGTTGGGTCACTTGCTGTTTTTGTCCCTGCTGTCAGCAGAGTGGGGAAGATAGCGAGAGTATCTAGGTGTGCGTGGGGGGTTGGGGGGACAGAGCGCTGTGAAAGACCCGTGGGGAGGCCACTAGTTCACATGTATGCCATATCGCCCTGCTCTTGTGACTCTAGGTGCCTGTCCCAGTGGACCTGTGTGGCCTCCTGGGTGGCCCTGCGCTGCTGGAGTGCCCCACGTTTGTGCATTTCTCTGTGTTCCCAAGGGCTTGTTGCTCCCCCACCCGCCAGCTGCTGTCCCCAATCCTGGGTTCTGCGAGGAGCTGGGCAAGGGCAAGGGCAAGGGCAAGGTTGGGGGCAACGGTTCAGAAGAGACTGAGCGCTTGGTCTCTGGCCTTAATGGTCGTGTCAGCCCCAGGGCCAGTAGCTACCAAATGATGGATGGGGTGGGCACCGTCCTCCATCCGCCAGAGCACAGGGCTCCAGCCCCTCCCCACAACCGCCCACCCGGACCCCTCCCAGCAGCCCACAGAGCACCTTCCCTCACTCAGGCCTGGGCCCCAGCTACACAAGGGGGATGGGGAGACAGCAGGGGCCGCTCTGCTCTCCCTCTGCCTGACCCTGGCCCTGCTGGGGGTGGAGAGCAGCTGCCTGCCCTGATTCCAAGTCTACTTCCCTGAGATCTGAAAACTCCTGGGCCCCAGGGGACAAAGACCAGAGCCTCAGGGGTGTGTGTGCACAGGAGAAAGGAGAGAGAATCCAGCAGTTTCTTCTTGGGGTAAGGGAGAGTGCCCCCTTCCAACATTCACACACGCCATGAAGCTGCTCAGACGGCAAGTTTGGAAAAGGGAGAAAAAAGGAAGGAGGACGCAAACAGAGGTGCCCTTTTCTTTTCTTTTTATTGGGAGGGGGCGACAGAGCGACACCCAGTGAACAACGTAATTGCTGCAATGTGGCTGTAATAACAGCTATTCAAGGGCCAGATCATTCATATTAAACAGGGTGAAGCCAGCCTCTCATCTGCATGCTTGAGATTATATGCATTTGAAAAGTCATTTCCGCAGGCTGTACGAACGGCATTAATTCCCACGTGGCGCGCTGCTCTGCCCCCTCCCGGGGCCTTCACCTCCTTCCAGGCTCGCGCCTGCCCGTCCACCAATACCAATCCAAACCTGCAGGTGGGTGCTCCCAGGACTCTCCTCACCTCTGTCCTGAGGAGGAGCACAGCGGCAGCCTCAAGCCTCCTTGCCTGTCCCTCTGCAGGTGTTGCAACAGCACCGCGGTGCTCCCTGCACTGTGGGTGAGCAGGCTCTGCGTGCCTGGCGCCCGGCCAGGTAGGGATGGGGTGGGGTGGAGTGGGGTACTGGAGGCAGGCCTTGATATCCGTGCCCTGCACCCACCACAAGGGTGCGGGCTGGAGGCGGGAAAGGCAGAGTCCGTGGGAGCCTGGACTCTGGCTAGAGAAGGCAGAGTGGGTGTCAGGGGGCCTGAACTCAGTCACAACCAGCTGTGACTTCTCTGTCCTCCTCCTTCTCTGGGCCTCCATTTCCCCATCCCTACATGGAGAAGCGGTCTTGAAGGTCTCTTCTGACTTGGAAGCTCGAGGAGGAAAAATCCCTAGTCAGTATGTACACAAGAAGCCCCCGTGTTCTAGCGGCTGGTGAGAGCCACCGAGGTTCCACTTGAATCACAGCTGTCCCTTTCCCAAAGGGAAATGTATGCCTCAAATTTCCCAATGGGGACCGGGGCTGCCTGCTCTGGTACCGAGGGGGACCCTCCAAGAGCCCCCTCCTCCATTCACTCCCACCCTTCCGCCTCTCTCCACACACTCCTATCCTACCAATCCGCGCTCCCGCCCCAGGCACCCATTTCCTCAGCAAAGAGCTGCTGACTGCCTGCAGAAGTGGAGAGGCGCTCTGGGAATGAGACCATCAGGTTTCAAGGGCCAGCTGTGTGACCTTGGGCAAGTCACTGGGCTCATACCAACAAGTAAGGAGAGGAAATTAGAAGGCCTTTCTAGGATTTGCTAAAATTGAGGCCCACCCCAGCCTTCCCTGCACCCTCTCCTACGCTGCGCTGAGGGCAGAGGCCGAGTCATTTCCTGTGCTCTAGGATTTTTTGTCTGGGGCGCTTGGTCCTGTCCTTGGGTAGGTCCTGGTCTTCCGTCTCTCAGGGTTCCCTTGGGGAGCCAGGGCACCTCGGAGCCTTTGGCCAGTACCCCGACGCTCCCGCAGACGACGCCGTCGAAAGGAAGGAAGGAAGGAAGGGAGGGAGGAAGGGAGGGAGGGAGGGAGGGAGGAAGAAAGGAAGCAAGCAAGCAAGCAGGGTCAAAGCCACAGCCGCCTCTTCCGCTCCGGGGGAGTCTGCGGGCCGCCGGGGGGGAGGGTGTGTGTGGGGGTCCCACTTCCCGAGGCTCCTGGCCCTTCGAAGAACGCGGGCTCGCAACGAGGGCCGCCTCAGAACGCGCCCGGGTCCGCCTCTGTCCCCTCCCTGGCCGGAAGTGACGAGTTCCACCTACCTTGGGGCCAAAGGGAGGACCCAAGGGCTAGGGTGCTTTCGGGGGAGGGGAAAAGGACGGGGGAGCCCCACACGCGTAGAAACTTTTTGTGCCTTTTCCGCGGGCCCATATGGTGTACGGAGTATTAATTACCGTAGCTTTTTAATTAACAATCGCTTAATCTGAGCCGTAACATTTGCCACGACACCCTACGCCTCGTTGCGAACCCGCGCCGCCCGCCCTGCCAACTCATCAATTAATTTTTATTGACGTTTTCTTCCCCAAACAGGCACAATACCAGGGTTTTCCAATTAACACCTCCGCGATCTCTAATTAGTGCAATTAACAGACTGATGGATGCCCGGAGTTTACCCGCGAGGGAGGGAGGAAGGGAAGGAGGGAAGGGGCGGGGCAGTCCCCAGCGCGCTCTCTCTCCCGGCGCGCGTCCCGCAGGGCGCACACGTGCATGCGCTCAGCCTGAGATGGGGCGCACCCCCAGCTCTTAGGGGAGCACGGCGGGTGGGGGCGTGACAACAGGTAACCTGTACCCAGAGCAATGGTGGTGATTTGAGTTGAAATAGCAGACACAGCCCTTTTGGAAACCTAGAACCTAGCTGGAGAGACAGCTGAAAGCCTGAGACTAGAAGTTGGGAAACTGGCTTCTAGCCCCAGCTCTACCACCAACTTGCTGCGTGACTTGGGCCAAGTTAGTGCTCCCCTTTTCCTCTCTGTATGATGGGGGAAACTAGACTAGATGTAACTACCAATTTATAATGTATACCCCTATCAACTTACAAGAAAGACTGGGAAGCAAACTGCAATAAAAGACAGATAAAGCTACTTAAAATATAGTATCATGGGGTAGTAGGAAGGGAGAATAAATAGGCCAAGATCTTAAGCCAGAGGATCTCACACTTGAGTGCATCAGAATCACCTTGGAGGGCCTGTTAAAATACAGATTCCTGGGCCCCAGGCCTGGAGCTTCTGATTTTAGGTCTCTGGAATGAGCCTGAGAATTCATTTCTAAAAAGTTCCCAGGTGATGCTGATGCTGTCTGTCCAATACAACAGGGCTTCAACAATGAGCACTGGCTTTCGGTTATGAGCTTCCTGGTGGCCAAAACGAGATGATCTACCTCCAAGACCATTAATTCATTCAACATGGATTTAGTGCCCCATTAAGCTAAGCACTGAAGACCTATCTGCAGGAAACTGAAATTCGGTCCTGGACCCCTACAGGCTTACAAAACACAAACAAGCCAGTACAGGTGTCCTGGCTGCTTTGAGGGCAACCGGTAATAATGGAGGTCCTATTCCCCCTCCCTTTTTTTCCTGGGTAAACCTGGCATTTGCCTTTTCGAAAGCTTAGCCACTAGTGGAGTTATGGTCATGAACAAAGTCATTCTTCTCTCTCCTCTGACGCTGGCCAGAATATTTCACCGGCAATGACCCTTCATCCATTCATTGGTTCAACGAATATTTAAGCGCTTACCCATGTGCCAGGCTGTGTGTGTGCAGACCTGAACAGAACAGGGCACAGGCCCTGCTCTCCTGGAGCTAATGTTCCCAGGAGGTGAGGCAGATGATAAAATAAGGACACAAACAGATAAGCTCAAATAAAATAAATTCTATCAAATATGAGTGCAGGGAATAAACAGGGGGATCTAATTTACACGGGGACAGGGAAGGCTTCCTTTTAAAATGGCATCTATACTTAGAAAAGAATGAGCAGGTATGGGTCAGGTAAAGTGTACACTGAATGCAGGGGACCAGCATATGCAAACGCCCTTATTTTACAAGAGAAGTCACTGGTTTCAGACCTTCTTCGGAGCAAAACGTCTTTGAAATGGACACATTTCTAGATTATATAAAAAGACACCTAAGTGGGTACCACACAGAACAGAGCATGAGGATGCCCTCTATTTCCTTCTTTCTTTCTTTTCCTTTCTTTCTAGCTGTCCTGCTATCTGCTCTTACTTGTGTCAGGGACGTAAAGCAGAGGGCTTTTCAGAGCAATGAGCATTGGCATTTCAAGTAACTTGGGATACTTCCCAGTCTGTCATCCCAAGACCCAGGGACCCCCTTCCCCATTCAGCTCAGGCCCCAAAGGCCCACTGGCTTCAGGCCACCAGGTGAGGGAGGGCTCAGGCAGGAGCCACTTTGGGCCTCAGCCTTTCTTATCAGCCCCTCATTTGGCATCCTACCTGCTGACCCTGCTCTGATCTCTTACTACCTCTGTAATTAGAACATGAGCAGTGAGGTCACCATTCTGAGCCTTGGTTTCCTTGTTTACCATACGAAGCTAATACCAATAACCCCTCCTTTCAGGGTTGCTGTGGTATCAAATAAAATACACTGCCAGAGAAGGTGTTCAGAGAAGGGTATTAACTACAGTTATGGGGACCCAGCAAGTCCAGATCCCATCCCCTCATCCTAGCCTTATGGTTTGGCATTTGAGGAAAGTGAGACAGAATCCAAGGGTCAGAATGTCTCTGTAGCTCCAAAATGGGTCCCCACACCAGAGCAGGGTGATGTGAGTCACATGACTACTTGGTTCTCTGATCAGCCCGGCAGTGTCTCTCCTCAAGCAGATGGGGCTGTCAGAGTTCCAGAACAAGCTCAAACCCTCTCCAGGCCCGTGCCCTCCCTGTACTCGGGGACTCTCCCTTGTGCGGGTCAGAGGCTGGTACCCTCGGTTTTCTCCCTAAGACTCCCACTTCAGCCTGAGAGTCTCCCTAAATGACACACTAGGAGCTATCTGGTCCAACTTTAGGGACCATTCAAGGCCTCTTCTTGGCACAAAACTGCCAAGCCCAAGGAGCTAGTGCACGTGGCAGGGTGAGGACACATCTCTAAAAGCCTGCAGCAACCTCTGATGTGGAAGGGGACCCACCATCCTGGGCTGTCTGTTCCAGGTTCGCCCCCAAGTTTGTTTGTTTATTTATTTATGGCTGCGTTGGGTCTTCGTTGCAGTGTGCAGGCTTCTCATGGCGGTGGCTTCTCTTGCTGCGGAGCAAGGGCTCTAGGTGCTTGGGCTTCAGTAGTTGTGGCTTGTGGGCTCTAGAGCACAGGTTCAGTAGTTGTGGCACACTGGCTTAGTTGCTCTGCGGCATGTGGGATCTTCCTGGACCAGGGATCGAACCCGTGTCCCCTGCGTTGGCAGGCGGATTCTTAGCCACTGTGCCACCAGGGAAGTCCTCTCCCCCAAATTTCAATAACTTTATTTTCTAATCATAAAAGTAAGACGTCCTGGTAGAAAAGTATGAAGAAAAAGTAAGGAGACTTATAAGTACCTTATAAGATCCTTTTGGGATCCATCCCTTCCAGTCTCATCCATTTTCGCCCTCTTTGGGCATATAAACATGTAAAACGTGAGCTTGGGCTCATAATCTGTACATGGTTTGAATTTTTCTGTTTTCCCACTCACCACTTATGGTCATAACCATTTCCACATGACATCAACTATTTTAATTAACAGTTTTCAGTGGTCACAGAGTCATTTGAATGGGCTGTGTGTTCCAGAATTTATTTAGCAAATTCCCTAAAGCTGGACATCCAGGCTGCTGCCTATGTTTTCACTATGACACTAATAAACACCCTCATGTGAACAGAATATTCTCCATTTCTAGTTGCTTAGGATACAGGTTTAGGTGGAATTGCATATTTTTAAGGCTCTTGATACATCTATTCCTTGATGTCCATAAAATGTGTGCTGACTTTGCCCTACCTTCAGCAATGCACCCCTGTCCCAGAGGACTCACAAGGTTTTTTTTTTTAAGCTATCTTCCTCCATTCTCCTCAGCTCCTTCTTCAGGATTCTCAGATTCTGCTTATGGTATTGAGAACCCAACACTACCGACCCTGTCAAATCTGGGCACATAGCTGGGTGATGGGCCTCTGCCTGCAACTGACACTGGGCACAGTGGGTACTGGCATTTGGACACACAGAGGGGGATAAAACACAGCCCTTGCTTTGGGGGGGGTGGGTTATAGTTTGGTGGAGAAAGGAAGACATACAGACAAACACAAGCATTTAAAAATACCCATACTGGGACTTCCCTGGCGGTTCAGTGGTTAAGACTCCGAGTTTCCACTGCAGGGGGCGTGGGCTCAATCCCCTGACAGGGAGCTAAGATCCCACATGCCATGCAGTGGGGCCAAAAATTTAAAAAAAACATACCTAGGTTCCACCCCAGATCAATTTAATTGGATTATCTGGGATCCAGGCATGGATAATTTAAAAAGTTCTTCCAAGTATTCTAACTTCAAGTACAGCCAGGGTTGAGAACCTCTGCCCTACAAAACACACACAACTTTACAGATGTTAAGTAGATACTGGGGGGTGGCGTGGTTGCTAGCTATGGGTGCCTAGAGGGAGTAGGGGTGCTCCGGGAAGGCTTCCTGTAGGAGGTGACTTCTGAGCTGAGTTTTATGGAAGTGAAGCCTGGGCACACAATTTGTGAATATATTTTAATAACAACCATTCCACTCAGAGTCCTTGAAAGTTCTTTCCCATACCCTGTCACACACAACCTGCACTCTGACAGATGAAGGAACCATACTTCAAAGATGTTTAGTGATGTGTCAAGGTCACTTGGCTGCTAGGAGGTTGAGCCAAACTGAAACCCTATAGCTCTTCTGACTCCCAAACCAGTGCTCTTCCCCAGAATTCCACCTCAGACATGGCTAGGCCCAGAGGGCGGTCACTCTGGAATTTCCCTGGAATCTGAACCTTTCCCCACCACCATCACCACACCCCAGCGCACTTTCACTGGCTCTGGCCCCAAAATGCTCCCAGCAGGCCCTTGCAAGGTGGCCTCCCTCTACACGCCTTCCAAGTACCATGACCAAAAGGAAGAACTAACAAAAAGAAAAAAAAAAGAAAGAAAAAAAGAGAACCAAAGATCCCACTCCATCTCATTAAGAAAGTAAACATAAGAGCCATCTAAGTGTCTAATTAAGCTTCTAATTAGTCCCTGCTTGTTACTAATGCAAATTAGATTACTCCGCTTAACTACAGCATGTCCACAACACCCTTGTTAATTGTGGCCTTTTGAAATTAAATTACTCCCTAATTAGCATATCAAAGCCATTGATTCGGAGCTGGGAAAGATGAGGGCAAAAGGAGCCGAATGCCAAGTTTGGTTAATCAGAGACGGCTAATTAAATAGTGCCGTCTTTCGTGGGGGGCCCGCTGGTTAAGAGGTGGGGTACTCATCCCGGGCCCAAGTGGCCATCTGGAGCCTGGTTCTGGTAGTGCCCTTGGCACCAGGGGGCTCCAGCTGGGCTGGGACAGACCAGTAGTCTGGCCTTCTCTGGGGCCCTGGCTGTTCTGCCCAGCCCGCCTCTGACATGCCCTGGCCCCTTCCTTTGTCTCTCCTGATGATATCTAGGGGTGGCATTCACAGGGATCTTGGGTACCAACTCAGGGGCATCCAAAAAACACACCCATATTCAAATTGCAAGATTCAGCATCCTTCCACATCCCTCTCCCTGTTCCAAGATGAATTCTGGAAAGGTGATTGCTCCCAGTGCTTCTCTAATCCCCACCTGTGGTGCCATTCTCAGAAGAAAGTCTCCCCATCCCCAACAAAAAGTACATAAATTTCGGGGGGGGGCAGGTAAGAGCGTGATGACTTTCACAAAGGGGCTCACCTGGGCAGGGATGGGCTGATTTCAGCTTGGAACAGACCCCTCAAAACACAAGACCCTGTAATTCCCTCCGTGGTAGAAGGAAAGGGAAAAGAAATCATCCACCACCATCAGTTCTTAAGCAGCTGTGCAAGAATTAGATTTGGGTCAGGGTGTCCTTAAAGGTCTTCTCTGAGCTCTCGTACAGACCCTGCAAAGCCTCTCAGACACCTGCCCCCCCCCCCCAGCTCTTCCTAGAATACTGAGGATGGGCAAAATCTCCATGAAAAAGTTGCTAACTGAGGGCTTCCCTGGTGGCGCAGTGGTTGAGGGTCCGCCTGCCGATGCAGGGGACACGGGTTCATGCCCCGGTCTGGGAGGATCCCACATGCCGCGGAGCGGCTGGGCCCGTAAGCCATGGCCGCTGAGCCTGAGCGTTCGGAGCTTGTGCTCTGGGGCGGGAGAGCCCACGGCCCGCCCGCACCGCTAAAAAAAAAAAAAAAAAAAAAAAAAAAAAAAAAAAGTTGCTAACTGAAATGCCCTCAGGGGCTAGGCGGGTCCCCAAGCGGGCCAAGTAGGAAGTGGAGGGTACTCAATCCCTGTCTATCTTTACCCCACAGAAATGCAGGCTGCGTGTTTGATAGGGTTTGGGTTTTTCAAAAGCAACCAAGTGGGGATATTTATGTGAAATGTACCACCATAATAAACTGTGTGTGAGCCAACAAAACACATAAGGGGTGAAGTCAGTCCATTTGTGACCTCAGCCCTTATGGTCAGCATTCTAGACAGGCAGGTTCCAGTCAGCTGTGTGACCCTGGACAAGTTACATCACCTCTCTGGGCCTGGGGACCTCACCTGTCAAACAAGAACAAGGAGGTATGTGAAATGGCAAAGCACAGTTCCTCAGTCAGGGTCTGGTGACCACCTAGTTCTACTCTGTACCTGCCATAATCCCTTCCCAGACTTTGGATGTCTTCTAGAACCTTCTTCCTCCATCTTCCATGCAGAAGGCAGAGTCTGGGCTTCCAGGTGTCCTTGGCAATGCTGAGGGCTTGTTCCTACAAATGCCTGACGTGGCAGCTGGGCAGCTAGGAGGTACACACCTATGCTCTCTGCCCTACATTTAACGGATTAGCCCTGGTGGGTGCAACAGATCTTAAATGCCTCTTCTAAAAAAGACAGAACTTTCACAAGAACAAAATCTTGATGACTGACAGGTCCCTAGCCTGGTCCTTCAGTGTCCCCCTCCCCCAACTAGGGTGTGTATATGTGTGTGTCTGTGTATGTGACTCTGTCCACAGCTCTCCTTCCCCCAGTTCTCCTCTCCAAGTTTCTCACCAGCAGCCCCCGCAGCACAGAGTCAGGGTCATGGCCAAATTCCCAAAGGGTTTGGTTTTGCTGATTTACCGAGGGATCAACCAGTGCCCAGGGGAGAGGAAACCCCCGCCCCCACCCCCCAGTGCCCAGCTCAAAAGGGTGAATCTCAGGCAGTGCCCAGTCCATGGGTATCCATCCAAACCAAATTGGTCTAAAGGGCCCATAGCAGTGCTTTTATTTTAGAAAACAAGTGAAATTTAAAGCAAAGCAGAAAAAGATAAATGGGGAAGGGGTAAGGCTGTCCTGGTGTGAGGGGGAGGGCGGAATGGTGGTACAAGCGGGCCAAGCTGCAGCCCGCCTCGCTGAGCTCTCTCTCCCAACGAGATTCAATTAATTGATAACAAGAGGCATCAAATTAATTTCTGGAGAATGTGAGATTCTGATGAAGGGAAATCTCGTAGATGGGGATCGGGTGGGAGGCGGCGGGCAGCGCCCCCTCTAATCAGTCTCCGCTGCCTAATTGGGGAGAAGGAGACTTGCCTGGGCCACTTGGTCGTCTGCCCCACGCTCCACAGCGCCCCTTTCGGGCAGGACACGCGGAGGCAGTGAGCTCCGGATGCGTGGAACAAAGCGGGCCAGTCTCCTCTCACCCAACGCCCAACTCCCTCCTCCCCGCCACCAGCCCACAGCTGCAGGGAAGGGCGGGGGCAGGGAGAGTTGAGTGTGGGTGCTCCCTCACCAACTGCACAGTTATGAAAACCAGAGCCCAGAGAGAAGACTGTCATGCCTAAGGTCACAGAGGGAATGAGGAAGCTGGTAGCAGTGTGCTTACTGGTGCCCCTCAAGGGTGAGTCCCAGACCCATGCGACCCAGATGGGCGAAGTCATCCCCAAGCTCAAGGAGGTCAGCACACAGCGTGGGAGACCCTCCCTGTAGCTAAAAGATAGAGGCCACCCGCCCCCTCTTCCAGAGCTCCCTGGACCCCCAAACCCCAGCATCTTAGGGCCTAAGACACCTGGCGCGTGCGCCTCCCCGCACCTCGCAAAGATGTGCTCGCGGAGGCTCAGGGTAACACTGGCCGGGCTAGTAACCCAGAGTGAGTGCCTGCAGCTGGGGGGCAAGGACCGGGAGCCCTGGCTCTCCTGAGAACCCCGGAGGCTTCCTAAGGAAGGATTCTCCCAAGTGGACCAACTGTGCACCCTCAGCATCCGACCTTCACAAGTGCCTCTGTGCCTCCGGCTCCAACCCAGAGATGTGGACGCCTCCAGAGTACTGCGCCCACTTACAGTAGCCGCCGCTCCCTCGGTCTCCTGCAAATCCTGAGCTCCCATCTCTCCCCCAAATTCTCCTCAGCTGCGCCCGCCCTTTTCTTTCAGGGTGTGAAACACATCTGCCCAAAGAACCCCCTGAAGGAGTGAAAGGAGGAAGTATACGCTACCCTCTTTTGGACCAAGTTCTTTCGGCCTGGGTCTCCTGGAAGCCTGAGCTCCAGAGCTGGGAAAATGAATCCCAGGGAGCCCGCCCTCCAGCATGCCCGGTTGAAGAAACAAGAACAGAAGCCCCTTCACCAGCCCACGAGCTAGTTTCCCTTCACACAGCTCAGCCCTCCTGAAGGCTCTCAGGGCCAGCACCTGCATCCTGCGCCGGCTGTGGAGCGTGAGGACCGGAGCCTGCCTCCAGTCACCGGAGCCTGTGGGAAAGATCCTCGCTGGGGCACTTGCTCCATTTCTGATTTTCCAAGTTGTAAGCGAGCCCCCTCTTATTAAACCTCTTCACCTAGACTCCTGTGGGCCACTGCACACAGCAATGGCTCCACAATGTTTGTGGAATGGAGAGAAGGAGTCCCGGTCTCCATGTCCGGATCCACCCTGCCCTCCTGTCACCACCATTTGTCCCTCCCTCGTTGCCGGGGGGAATTCTGGGTAATTTCCACCCGCTGACCCTGCCTACCTTGAACAAATGCAGAGGGTCACTGGTCTACACACCTCACTTTGTTACTGTCTGAGGAAAAACCATCTCCCCTCCCCTCCCTCCCATTTGCACCGTAGCCCAGGTCAGGTGCCATGAGAAAACTCCAAGTAGGAGAGAGGACTTTCCCCATGCCCTGCACCACCAATGACTCCACGCACCCTCAGGTCCCCCCAGCTTGGGAGGCTTCAGCTGGGCAGAGGATGGGGCCTGGGGAGGTGGGCAGAGCTGCTGGGATTTGGGGAACAGGCTGCATGGCTATGACCAGGGCTGGGGAGAAGAAAGGCACCGGGCTGCACTGGAGCAAGGGACAGCCAGGTAAAGATCCTGGGAGGAGTCATCCTGGGACAAGGCACAAAGGAAGGAAGGGCATCAGCCCGGCCCAGGCTTGAGTGGCTCACTCCTTTGAGGGACCAGATGCTTTGGGCACCTTTTGTGCTAGGAGCTCTTCATTTCCAGCTCAGGCAGGCATGCCCCGAGTCCAGGCTCTGCACAGGGCCCACGAAACGCCGTCTCACAAGACCACTGCGTCTGCAAGCCTCAGGGTTTGGAGTAGAGGGTTCCTGCTGTAACCCCAGCAGGGCAGAACTGGCCGTGGGTGAAGGTGTGCATTTCCATGGAGAATCCAGGGAGGTAATGTTGAAAGAGGCGGAAACTTCACACTCAAGGGAAGTTTCTTTTTGCTTCTTTAAGATGATCCATCCAGGAGTAGGTCCCAGATTGATCTGAGACTGCCTGCCAAGCTTGTCTTCCATAACGCTGCATAAGCCAGGGTTCCAAACCATAAAGTCTCCCTTTTTGGAGAAAGGTGGTGCTGGCCATGTTTCCTCCTCTGTGTTCTAGGGAACTATCCCTCCCATTTTTGCTTCCATGAGCACCTCAGGATGTTGTGGGGAGGGGGGATGACTGGACCTTCCAGGGTCATGTGCAGGTGGGAAATGTCAAGTTCTGAGCCCAGACCTTCCCTTAAGGGGAAGACAGGAGGAGGAAACCCAGCCCTCTCGTTGGAGGGCTGAGGGGGACGCAGGCCTGAGCTTTTGAAGAAGGGATGGGGAGTGGCAGGCCCTCCCATCCCCTCCTTTCTCCCTTCCCCACAGCAGAGGCTCAAGCCCTACAGGTTACAGTGGGAGTCCTAGGAGCCCCACATGTTAGTCCCAGCCCTACCACTAACTAACTCTGTGACCTCAGACAAGTTGCTTCTTCTCTCTGGCCTTCATTTTCCAAACCCCTAAAATGGAGATTAATTTCCAGTATTCAGTCCAGCATGTGGCCTGGCGGTGCTAGGAATCTAATAATAAAAGCCGCCCCTTGGTCAGTACTACCCTGCGCCAGGCACTATGCTAGGTACTTTACGTCTGCTCTTCCGTCCTGCTCCCAACCAGGCTCTAAACGGTTATCACTGACCTACCTTACACATAAGAAAACTGAGGTTCCAATAGCTTAACTAAGTCCTCCAGAGACCCACCACCACTGGCAAGTTCCAAAGGCTTTTCCCCTGTGATCCATGTTCTGCCCTGGGGAGGCAGAGTTCCTTGCCCTGGGTTCCAGGGTTCTGGAACCAAGTCATAGGAAGTCATTTCAGCCGTCGGAGCCTCAGAATCCTGTCAGAAACAGTGCCTGCCCTGCCTTGGTCTGGGAAGCTGGGAGATTTTGAAAGGAAACTGTGCGGAGCTCCTTGGATGGAAGAAATTGTTACTTTGCACCGTTTGGGTTATTAGAAAAGTAAAGACATTGTGCCTGCTTGGGATGGGCACGGAGGGGTCTGCATTTCAGCTGGAGAGACAGGAAAGCCACCAAGGCAGTGGGGCAGCAAAGGATTAGGATGTAGGGAAGGAGGGTGCAGCTACTCCAGGTGTGGAAGATCAGGGAAGCTTTCTTGGGGAGATGGCCCTTCCCCCCTTGCACCTCATACCTTTCCTCTGAAACAGACACACTGCTCCCACCCTCCTCTCTCTAATGTGATATCTTATCTGCCTCTCCTACCCTGACAATGTGCAGACCCCAGCCTTCACTGCTTGGGCACAACAGTGCCCAGCCTGGGACCTGCCCAGACAGAATAGGGGCTCAGCAAACCTTTGGGGAATTAATGGATTAAAGGATTCCCCCCTCCTTTCCTGCCCATAAGGAAGAGGTGTGTTTGGAGTAGGGGCCCAGCAGGATATGCACATTCCTGGCAAGAAGGGATCTACCTGCCAGCAGCCAGAAAGGAAGTTTCTGGCTAAAGGCACAGGGAAGGAGGTTGGGGTAGGGATGTCTAGGTGTGAGAAGTGCACCTACACAGAAAGGGACAGGGACAGGTCCTTTTTCAAGTTAGGCCCAACCTGCCCTCCCCCCACCCCCCAGCACTGGTGTCAGGCCTTTCTCCCCGCAGGGCTCACGGGTTCACCAACTCCATAACTCCTGCAAAACCTGCCCAGGACTGGGAGAAGGACAGAAAACCCCACCCAGGGGCCCAGCACTTAGTGCCAGGAGAGAAGGTTCCCATGGTTCCCCCCAGTTTAGTGTCAAGACTGCGATGGGGCTAAGGTAATGGGGGGGGGATCCAGGAGAGATTCACATCTTACAGCGGTCCTGAGGTGGCGGGGAACACTCTCTAGAGCCACCTCCTCCCCCTGCCACGTTGCCCCACTGATGAGGGGGGGAGTGACGCCAAATGGGGAGCCCCACGAGACACAGCCCTGCTTTTGAGAGCCTCAGATCCAAGGGTGCCAGAGTGAGCGAGCTGTCCAGGTGCCCACAGCGCAGTCTCAGGGCCCACCCTCGCTCCTGCCAGGCGACAAAGAGGTCATCGGCTTGAAACGCCCAGCGCCAGCAGCGCTCAGTCCCAGAAGTGAGCTTCTGGGTTCAAATTCTTGGTGTCGAGGTCTCCATTACCCACTGTGCTCCACAATGGGACTGGTCAGACCCTCCCATGGCTACTGGCGGTACAGATGATCCCACAGCTCCTTCCTTCTGGGTGGGAGAAGGGGGCACCCAGGTGAGCCTCCAGCTCCAACCCTAGCTGCCTCTCAAACTGCGCTCCCAAGGCCCTCAATCCCAGACCCAGCACAGTTCGCCCTGGGACAATCCAGGCGTCCGCTTTAACACGGGATGAAGATGCTGACCCGCATTGGCCAAAATGCTCCTGGGCTTTCTCAGCCACCACGGGGATGACAGCTTCAGACTCGGGTTTCCTCCTCCGGGTACCCCACCTCCAACCCCTGCTCCAGGCTCCGAGGTCAATCAGCAGGGAGACCCGGCGCTGGGGTGCGAGACACGCGGTGATCTCCAGACGCCTTAAACCCCAGGCACGGAGTGAGCGAGGAAATCAGTCAGGCGGGGGATGGCAAGAGAGGCCCGCGGTGCAAAGGGACGAGCCGGGTGTTCTAAGGGCTCAGGGTCTCTGCGCTCCCGTATCCTCTTCCCCTAACCTAGACAGTCCGGGTGAGACGCCGATGTGTTCACGAGGTCGCCCCAGTTGGAAAGAAGGAATCCGCAGCCGTCAGGGCCTCTGACTCAGAATCCGCCTCCCGCGAAATCGCATAGTCCTTTGCCGGGGACGCCGGGACCCCAGGTCGCTCAGGGCGCCCCGCATTCTAGCGCCTCGAGCTGTAGCTGGGCTCAGCTCAAGTTAGGTAGTTTGGCGTTGATGGGGAGCGCAAGACTCGAGAGCTGCCGAGGTGACCGCCTCTCAAAGAGAGGTGTCTGCCAGGGGGCTGTCCAGGGGAGAGGTCACAGTCCTGGATCTGAGGGGGGTCTTGCTTGGTTATCCCGGGGCACTCTTCCCTGGCGGCCTCCGAACCCTGCTGCCGCCCTCTCTCCCCACTACATGGTGAGGCGGGGCTCTCCCCAAATGGGGTGAATGAAGATATCGGCCGGGTCAACCCCCCACCCGCCAGCACCGGCGCACAAAATCACAAGGGGCCGTTTCCAGACGCTCTCAAGTCCCCAAGAAGTTTTCCGCTCTATCTCCCAGCCGACCCAGGTATGGCGGAAAGGCGCTGACTGGCCCCGGAACCTCCGAGGTGCGACCCCAGCAAACCAAGTCCCTTCCTCACCTAAGGCGACGCGTTGGATAGGACCGTGGTGCCCCCCCCCCATCTATCTGCCTCCGGCGCGTCTTGGAGAGTCCTGGACAGACTGGGGTTGGGGGAGCCCACTGCACCACTTCCCTCCCCGGCTCAGGAAAGTCCGGGCTGGGAAGTACTCTTTGTCTGACTCGGGGCGGGGGGGTGGTCGCGCCCCCAGACACCCCATTCCTCGCGGCCAGGCCAGGAGGAGGCCGGTCCTAGATTCTTGGGGGGAGGGCGGGCCTTAGTAGCCTTTCCAGCCCCCCCAACCCCTGCCGACCTCCTCTGCCCGCCCCCCCGGCGCCGCGCCGTAGCCCCCACCTGTTCCCCAGGCAGCTCCGGCCCACGGGGGCCTGAGCCGGGGCGGGGTGGGTGTCGCGGCTGCGCTGGGTCAGGGCGCCGCAGCCGGCCCCGGCTGGAACAAAGTGCGCCGGCCTGGGCCCGGCTCCTCCCGGCGCGTCTCCCGCGGGCAGTTTGCAAACACAAAGTGAGCCAGTGAGCGGGCGAGAGAGTGCGCGAGCGAGGGAGTTGGTCTGGTCGCCGGCCCAGCCCCCACCCGCGTCCCCGAGCTCGGCCAGCCACCTACCTGTCCGGCCCGGCCGCTCCGTGCGGGCTCCGGCCCGTCAGCCCGCGCGGGGCATGGGGCTCGCTCCGGTCGCCGCCCGGGCCCGCCGCCGCCCGCTGGGACTGCCCCTCCGCGCCGCTCGGCGCCGCGCAGCTCCCGGGCGTCCTCCCTCCGCGCCGCGCCGGCCGGCCGCCGCGCGCCCTACCCTCGCCGGGGCATCGCACTTTGGGGGCAGCTCGGCTTGCTCCGACTGTGCTCCTCCTTCCCGATCCTCCCGCGACGCTTGTTCGCTCGCTCGGGCGCCGGGGCTCCGGGACCCCGGCGTCCCCGCCCCCGGCCCAGCCCTGGTTCCGGCCCGGGCTCCTCCCCGCTGCGCCGCCGCCGCCTGCGCCGCGCCCTCCTCGCGGGCTGGGGGCTACGTCCCGGCCGCCGGCCGCACAGTCCGGTCCGCAGGGGCGGCCGGCTCCGGACTCCGAGGGGCTGCGACTGAGCCCGGGCAGCGAGTGGCTGCGAGCGGGCGGCGCGCGGGCGGGGCGGGAGGGGGCGGGGAGGAGGGGGAAGGAGGGAGCGCGCGGAGAGCGAAGGAGGAGGGAGCGAGCGAGCGAGCAGCGGAGGGAGGGAGACCAACTTCTAGCGCTACCATAATTCACCTAAAGCAGGTGCAGCAACTTTCACCCTGCCCGGCAGCCAAGTCGTGAGCGAGAGGAGACCACGTGGACCAAACTTTAGGGGAAGAAAAGGTGGGGATCTGGGGAGAAGACGTAGGGCTGCGATCCTGTAAAAAGGGGGGGGGGAGGTGGAGAGACCCCAGGGATTCACACTGGCCTTGCGAATCCCTTGGCGCGCTTTGCAAACTCCAGCTTTTCCCTGGAGTCTGGAGGTACGGCCAAGCCCTGCTCCCACACGGTTCATTGGTTCCCGGCGGGCTGCGCCCTATGCAGGGAGTGGCCGGGGGGCCCAGAGCCCGGAGCCGGTGTCCTTCCTCCTCTCCCTTCTGCGCCCCACTGCGTGGGGCTGGGGGAGGTGGGAAGGCTCCTTCTGGGCTTTGTGAACGGTCACCCCGGGCGCGCGCCGCCTCCCTCTCCGGAAGGGGAATTTCCCATAAAGTGCTCTGCGAACCGGTGAAGAAAGGGCCCAAAGCCGGACCCACGCGGGCAGAGCGGAGTGCAAAGTAGAAGCAATTATCCGGACAAATTAGATTGTAAACAAAACTCAACGTCTTTTGCCTGAGGGCGGGGTAGGGTGCGGGGAGGAATCGGAGGGATTGTGGCGGTAGCCAAGGTGTGTATTTGGGTTGGGAGGGGGAAGTCTGGATGAGGAAAGGCCCCAGATCCAAGGGGAAGGGCTGTGCTGGTAGCAGGCGCCCCACTCAGAGACCCGTGGAAACCTGAATAAATCCTTCCCCCGCCTTCCACCCCCAAAACATCTCCGGTCTGTTGCAGTGGGGAGGGGTGAGGGACACCTCAGGGGTTGTCAAGGAGTGCCCATGACCAAGGGAGGACCCAGCTGTGGGGGGAGGGCAGGAAGGCCGTGGCTCTAGAAGGCTCTCCTGCCCCAAATCACCCGAGGCAGGTGGAGACGGGCAGACACAGGATGATCCTGTGGAATGTGAGCTGGGGGTGCTTTAGGGATTGGAGCTTAGGGTATGCCAGGGCTGTGGCCTGGGGAGAGAGGATTTCTTGGAGGAGAAGCCTCTCCAATGGGGCTTGGAAGAAAAAGAGAGGAGGCTCCCCCTCGGGTTCTCCATCCCTTATTCCATCCCTTTTCTGTGGGTACAAATAGCCAGAAGGAGCTGTAATGTCAGTGCTATCTGTCCAGGTCTAGATCCTATGTATTGCCCTACACAGGGCAGGTGTGACGGGCATATTCAGCTTCTGCTGGAGTATTTCAAATAGCTAGTGTGAAATGGTTGGGAGGAGGACCCTAAGCACCATTTATGTGGATACCACAGGGTCCTTTCCAGTGTAGCCAGAGCAGAAGCAATAAGAATAAAATAACCACAGCTAACCTTTGAGTCGTACCACATGCCAGGCATAGGACTCATTTCATCTTCACAATAACCCTATAAGTAGATAGTACTATTACCTCCATTTTACAAAAAGGTTAAGTCACTGTCCAGGCTTACCCGGCTGGTAAGTGATGAAGCAGGATTTCAACCAGAGCTACTTCTGTGAGGCCTTTAAAGCAGTACTGCCTGCTTGTGGGTGACCTGAGGAGTATAGTTTGGGAGAAAGGAAGCCTTTGGTGGTGTGACTCTATTTATTTTCTATGGAGAGTCAGCGCTGGTGGGAGTCAGGGTGTGTGGACAGGCCTGGGCATGGCCTGGAGTTGGCAGGTTCTTGTGTAAGCCCAGCTGGATTATGACCACGCCATGCCCCTCGGGTCTCCTTTCCATCCATCCTACAGAGGCTTCAGGTCAGGTGAGAACTAGGGACTTTCAATACAAAAGAAGGAATGAGGTGACCTCCAGTGGGCTTCTCTGGCTGTCATGCCCACTGCATCCTTTACCATCACCTTCCTGCGGCAGCCCTCCATACCTCACACGTTGGATTCACGTGCCCAAAGGGATTTCCCTAGGAAATGCTTTGGCTTTCATTTCAGCTTACCCTCATCTCCAGGCCAGTTCAGTTCCCAGCACCCTTTGAGTCACAGTGGGGGGCCCAAGGGCGGCAAAGGATCCTGTCTGGGCCTCACCCAAAGGGCATTTTAATGAGGAAGCAAAGCCTCAACGGGGAGAAGTCTCACAAACAGAATGTTGAGCATAAAACCAAAGAAAGATACAGAACACACACCCCAAAATTAAAGCAGCCAGTCCAAAGCCCTTCCTTCTGATGCAGGACCTCTAGGAAAAGGTTCAAAAAAGTGGCCCTCGGCTCCTGAACCAGAGTGCCTGGGAACAGGCAGGAGGGTCCTCTTTCTGCCCTTGTTCCTTCAAAAGGTCTAGGCTGTGGTGTGGCAAGAACCGGGACCCATGGCCTGTCCTACTATGGAGGCCATGGTTAAGAGCACAGAGACTGGAGTGAGACAGCCTAGGGTTGAACTTCAGTGTCTGTCATTTACCAACTGTGTGATCCGGGCAAGTTACAGGATGGAGCCAGTTCCCTCATCCACGACATTGGGAGAATGCCTCCTGGGGGGTTGGGAGGGTGACATGAAAGAGCCTGGGCAAAGCATCTAGCTCTGTGACCTGTTCATCAGATACTTTCCATAAACACTCATTTTCCGTTTTGTGAGCTCCAGTTTCCTCACCTAAAAATGAGAATACCGACTTCACAAAACTGCAAAGCATACGTACATCTGCAGCTGATACTCAGTAAGCGCCTGCTGTGTGTCAGGTACTTGATTCACGTGCTCTTTGGCTGCATCGCCCCGGCATAGAGGCTTTTCTCGTTTTACAGTGAGGTACTCAAGCTCAGAGAGGTGAGGCAACTTACCCCAGGTCACACAGCTAGAAGATGGCACAGCAAGGACTAACTCACAGGTCTTCCTGCTCTGAAGAGTTGCCCTTTCCCAGGGTCAGCTGCCTCCCTGTTGTGGGGATGCAGTGGGTTAGTGGGTGAGCTTGTTCTTAGTACCAGGCCTGGCACGGGGTGTGTGTGTATGTCCAGAAACATTAGTCAGTCCTTTTATTCCCACAGTCCCAACACATCTAGACCCAGGTATTTTATGTTTCCAGTCATCCGATTGCTTGAATTTTCCTTCTTTTCCCTCTTCAAAACCGTTTTTTAAGGGAATTCCCTGGTGGTCCAGTGGTTAAGACTCAGTGCTTTCTCTGCCATGGGCCTGGTTCCATCCCTGGTCGGGAAACTAAGATTCCACAAGCCACGTGGCGTGGCCAAAAAAAAAAAAAAAGTCAAAAAAACCAAACCGTTTTTTAGTTAATTAAGGAATAAAACTTTACCAGCATGATGTAGTGTCTCAACACCTAAGCATATACTAACAGAAATGCATAATGTGTTCACCAAAAGACAGACACTAGAATGGTCTTAGCGGCCATTCCACAAATAACCATCAACAGTGGAATGGGTGAATAAATGCTGGTATTCTCATGCATGGGCTAGTACTTGGTAATGAGAATGAACAGGCCATTGCCACACAGCAACAGAGAGAAGTCTCACAAGCAGAATGTTGAGCATAAAAGCCAGTCGTGAGAGAGAAATTCCACCTATCTGAAATTCAAAAATTGGTCGAACAAAATCGAGGTGTTAGAACTCCGGAGAGTGGCTACTCTAGGCAGGCGAGTAAGTAGGGGTTCCTGGGGGACTGGGAATGTTCTGGAGTTTTTGAATTGGGGATTTGGTTACGTGGGTGTGTTCACTTTGTGACAATTGAGCTGGCGTACCCTTACGATCTGTGCACCTTTCTTTATGCTTTCAAAAAAAAAGCCTACAAATTGTTGCTGATAAAGTCAAGAACCTTCCATATCCTTCCCTCCCTTTCTCCATCCTTCCTTTGCCAGAGGTAGCCAGTTTCCAGAAGCTGGGAGGTAGCCTTCCCAAGTAAGTTTTACGCTCTTAAACATTTAGTGTGGCTTGGGTGTCTCGAAATTTTAAATAAAAACTATCCTTCTGCTCCTTGCTTTCACTATTTATTGGTGGTGTCATTTACTAAATTTCATGTTGCTGACATTAATCAGGTTTGCTATGTGCATCTCTAGGTCATTCATTGAAAAGGCTGGCGTTCTGTCACATCAGTTCACTGCCATTTCTTGACCCAGCCTCCCCGTGATGGACGGTTGGGTTGTTTCCAACGTTTGGCTATTGTGGTCACACTGCAGTGGGCTTCCTTCTGAGCAGCGTCTCTCCACCCAGCCACCCAGGGCCTTCTGCTTCTCTCTCCTCCTTTGCCTCCTGACCAGTCAAGCTGACCCCCTTTCCTTTTGTGGTTCCTCCACTCTGGCATCTTCTCTCCTCCCCATCTCCCAGCTGCCCCTCCCCACCCTGCTTCCCAACCTTTCTGACTCAGAAAGACCGAGGATCTGTGCTGGGTGGAGGTGGGGGAGGGATGGAAGGGGGTAGCCTCTTTCTTTGCCACAAAGGCCCCTGTTCTCCAAGATAAATGACGATTTTAACAAAGAAATATTTCATTAAGGGTTGGTATCTTAATGAACTGTGCCAGGAACCTCTAAGGCACTCTCCAGACTCTCCCCCTTTTTAAGGGGGGCTCCTACTCTTGAGGGGAGGCTTATCAGTTTACCATATTGCCCTGAGTAGAGGACCATGCAGTGTGGAGAGCTGTCCCTGGGGGCTGTGGAGGAGGGAAGGGCACCCAGGCCTGGGGGTGGGGCCTGGTTACCCCTCTTGGTGGCAGGGGCTGGGCCCTGGGAGATGTTTACAGACCTCACTTTTAGGGCCTCAGAGACTCAGGCCTTGTCCACGGGGTGGTGGGCATGGGACTCCAGGCTGATTGGTGGAAAATCATTCATTAAGGATCGGGAAATGAACACTAACCTGACAAGCAGTGAACAATTTTCCATCAATTAGAACACAGTGTCTTTGGGTAAAATGAGACCCCCTCCGTGGAGGGATTTCCGAGCATGGAGAGAGCAGGACGCAGGCAGGGATGGGCCAAGAGAGCAGACTCGGCACCCTTTCCCCATCCGGTGCATCACACCCAGCCATTCACCGAGGGGGCAGGGGGAGGCCGTGCCCAGGGACAAGGAAAGGCCAAGCAGGGGCACAGAGAGGAGAGCCCCTTCTCCCTTCATGCGGTTCATCCTTCAAGAGCTACCCGAAGTCATCCTTCCTCAGAAACACGCTTGGATTTAAATCCCAGTTCTGTCGCTTTCTAGCTTGAAACCCTGAAGCAGGAGGGCTTAATCTCAGTGTCTTCAATTGCAGAAGAGGGAGAAAGATGAGGGTCCAGCAGAGGTGGTGAGTGAGTGAGTGTAACACCTGTAGGGTTCTCCACCCGGCGAGGCAGGCATCTCCTAGCTCAGAGCCATGATCATTATCTCTTGATGCTCCAGCCCACTTCCACCTCTTTCCGGCTCCTTCTTAGCTGGCTGGTGTTGATTTTACAATGTGTTGTTGGCTAACTTTTATTTCATAAGCGCCAAGTCACTTTTAATGCATTGTATTGTTTGTTCACTGTTTAACCACGTATGCCTCCTCTCTCTAACTAGATAATAAACTGAAGTCGGGGCCCATGATTTTAGTCATTTTGGGATTTCCTCTTGCAGCCCAGTGTGCTTTGCACAGTAAATGCACGTTGAATTGGTTTGATTGTAATTTGATGCTTAGTTAAAAAAAAATAGCCTGACACCTCAGGGCAAGTTGGTGCCCTGCAGGTAACAGTGAGGGGGGCTGGGGGCGGGGAGTGCGGAGTTTTAGGAGCTATGCAGTAAAACTGTGTCTTCAGTGATTGGAGGGAAAGAGCTGGGGGTCAAGGTGGGGACTTGGATGGAAAATGGGACAAGGCAGCACCCTCACTCCCTCGGGGCTGCCGCCTCCTGCCAGAGGGCTGTGCCCCCCATTCTTCTCATGACTGCTCCCTGCACGTTTTCTGCTTGTCCACGGGGGATACCTTCAGAGCTCTGCGCTCAGCAAGGGAAGCATTCCTTCCTCAGGGAACCTGGAAGGCCTGCGTTTTGGGGTCTCGGCCAGTGGCACTGGAGGGTGAGGTGGGATGTGAAGGAGGAAAGTCAAAGCCAAGGTGGCCTCACACTGGAAATAGCTACCACCTATTGAGCACCTACTGTATACCAGGCACTTTTCATATGTATCTCTGATCTCCACAGTAGTCCTAATGTTTGATTCTTTTGTTTGTTTATTTTTAAAGAGAAGGCAGTGCCCGAAATGGCAGAGGCAATCGATGTAGGGTGGATATAAGGGGAGAGAAGAGAGAGTCTTTATGTGTCTCTGATTGTGTGTGGTGTCTGGCAAGGCCTGTGGAGTGGGGCTCACACATTTCCTGGGCTCCTTCACACTGGTTTGAGTCCGTTCCGTGCTGGGCCTGGACTCCAGCGCCCACCTCCTTCCCAGTTCTCCTGCACCCTCTCTTCTTTCTGGCCTTCTCTCTTCCAGATCCCTCTGCTCTTGACCCCTGGCCCTCCAGCCCCAAAGACCTCTCTCATGGTTGCTGGGTAGCAGGAAGTCCCTGGAACCAGGCATCTGAAGGCTGGAGTGAGGCTGGGTCTTGATTAGAGAAGAACCAACTGTGCACCCGTCCCCGTGTTAAGCACTCTTCATTCATGACGTCATTTCATGACGTCATTTCACCTCCCACCAGCCCTCTGAGATGATATAGCAGATGCTGTGAGTGCCCTGTCTGTGTGCCCTCAACCTGACCACTTATACCCCTAAGGCTTCCAATCACCTACCTGCCTATGTTTGCCTGGGGGCTTCCTCTGGGCACTGGACTCTGCTTTGTCACTATTGGGAGACCAGAAGTGCTGGGGAATTAACACCATCCAGGAGAGCCCCGCACCCATGACTGATGAGCATTGGTGTGTAAATAATTGAGGTGTGTGCTCTCCATGCGCTCACAGGGTTTCCCCAGCAGGACTGAGCCACCCCAGGAGCCAGCTTGATAACCAACTTGATCGCTTTCCTTCCTTCCCTTATCTTATGTCCCCACTTCTCTCCTGGTGTTTCCTTTACCTCCTACATCAACCATGTGTACTGGAATCGTTGTCTCAGGGCCTGCTTCTGGAGGAACCCAGCCTAAGTCATGTGGGTACCGTCATCATCCTCATTTTACAGATGACAAGACCAAAGCTCCGAGACGTTGAAACTCACACACAGTTCCACAATTATGTAAGCGGAGTGCCTGCATTCACACCCTGGCTTGTTAGACAGCAGAATGTCCACTTCATTGCTCTCCCGGACGCCTTCTTGAAGGCCCTTCCCCCTCTGCCCCCAGAGTCTTGTTCAAGGCCATTGCCCCTGGTTTCCTGCCTTGAGAGGTGAGAGATGCAGAGCAGGGTGGGTCGGGCGTGCACTGGCCGGAAGTGGGGAGTGTTTACAGGTCACCCAGCTCTCCCCGCCTCCCCGTGGGTCCCAGGCCAGGAGTCAGAGCCAGTTCTTGGATCTCAGACAGAAAGAGAAGCAATGACCACCCACAGGACTGGACATAGGATGAACAGAAAAAAGTGAATGCTACTCGGAGTGCTGGAGAAGGAGAGGACAGAGTCAGGGGTACCCGGAGGGATGGGCTCGGGGCTGAGGAAACTCTCCAAGCCTTTGCGTTATACGAGGGCCTGTGATCAGACTTCCCCGCGTGCAGCAGCCCCTGTAAAAGACGAGCAGCCAGGGCGAGAGCTAGGAGAGGATTTCTTGATGGTGGAGTTTGCTCAGACTTGGGTTCTGGAAAGTCCCCTTCTGGGAACCTCAGGCCAGGGGAGAAATCGGCCAGCATCTTCTATGAGTGTGGAGGTGGGCACAGCGTGGGGATGACCTGAGCCCCTCAAAGACAAAGGTTACACGGAGAGGACATCTTGCCATTTTCTACTTGGTTGGTTTTCACGACATCTTTGACTTAGTTTATGTTCTCCCAGAAGCAGACTCTGACGCAAGGATTCAAGCATGAGTTGGGAGTGGGAAAGTGGGGGGCTGGGCGGGGGTGGGGGTGGTCGGGAGGCCCACATAGGGAGTGTTAGCATGTACTGTGAGTGAGAGGGGCGCAGGCCTGCTGGGGAACCCCGGAATATGTTTGAGGCATGCCTCAAGTTGTCCATATGATGGGGGCAAGGAAGCTGGGGTATTTATCCACCAACTCCCTCTTTGCCATTGGTGGAGGGCTGCTTCCAGGCACATTAACTCTCCAGCGCTTCCAGCTTGTCCTGAGTCTAGCCAAGGGCGTCTCCATGGCCAGAGGAAAAAAAAAGAAAAAAAAGAAAAAAAAAGAACCCTCAGGCAAAGGGCAGGTGTTGGCAGTAAGCAGCCTTCTCCGTTTGGAGGTAAGTGCCGAGAGGCATAGGCAGAACGCCAGCACCTGCCACACTCTGCCGTCCTCCTTGACTTCTCCTTTCCACGTGCCCTTGTGAGCTTGTGTCATCTCCCTCTTAAACGCTTCGGGTTCCCAAGCCTTCAGCCTTGACCCATGGCTCTCCTTAAGCTACATGTCCTCTTGGACAATCCCATGCACTCTCATGGGTTTAACTACCATCTGTGAGTTGGTCCAAGTACCATCACTTTCTTGGACCTCGCTCCCACCCCCATGTCTGTGACCCTCCAGTGATGGCGTAGCCAACATGTCCCAGACCCAAGTCATTCAATATCATCCGTATCCAAAGACGTGCCCCAGCTCTGCCCTTTCTCCTCAGTGGTGGCATCAATCCACCCAGTCATGTAGAAGAAGTCGCCCCTTGACTCTCCCTAGCCCTTTCTTTCACATCCAATCAGTCACCAAGTCCCGTGGATGTGGTTTCTAAAATATTTCTCAGTCATTCCCTCCTCTCCATCCCCATTCCTACTGCCGTTGGCTGGACGCCCATCGTCTTCTACCCGGGTTATTCCAGTAGCCTCCTCACTGACTCCCATTTCCAACCTGATCCCCTCCCCGTACCTCCTTCCAGTCCATCCTCCACAGTGGTCAAAGAGTTCCACCTACAGTGCCAACTTGAACTTGTCATGCTTTGTTCAAGACCCATTCCCACAGGGCCAATTTCAAGTACGCCGGTCTGGTACACAGAGCACAAGGTATCCTTTCTTGAACCTTCGATTCCATCCCTGGCCACTCCCAGCTCTGCCGCTTCCGTCTTGTGGCGTGTGCTGTGCTCTTTCCTCTCATGCCGTGTCCTCTGCTTGGAATACCTGTTCTTCCACTTGCTTTCACAGTTGATTCGAAGACCCAGCTTAGATGACACCTCTCCTCAGAAGTTTTCCTTGAATGCTCCGAGCTGGGTTAGGCACTCTTCTTTTGTGCTCTTGTATTGGTGCAAGCATCAAAAAATTCACTGCAAATGGACTTAAATAACAATAGTAATAGATTGACTTGTGTGACTGAAACATCAAGGGGTAGGGCTTGCTACAGGTGATGTGTGATCTAGGGGCTTAAAAAAATGATGCCGTTGCGGTCTCTGCATTGCTAACTCTGCCTTACCCTGGGTGGGCTTCATTCTCAGAATCCTTGGAGGCAGTCCTATAGCTTCAGACTCACATTCTGCCCAGTTCAGTCCAATGAACTGTTCAAGCAAATGCTGGCTTGTTGGGACCTGTCTAGGGATTTACTTGCCCCTCTCCAGACCAATCAGAATGTCCAAGGGCTTAGAACGTTCCACTTCAGCAGTTGGCAAACTCTGGCCAACTTGTTTCTGTAATGGCAGAGTTCAGTAGTGGAGGCAAAAGACCAGCAAACTTGTTTTGTAAAGGGATAGATAGTACATGTTTTAGGCTTTGTGGGCTGAGGCCAGATCAAGGATATTATGTAGCGACAAGAGATACTATGCATAACAAGACAGAAAACAAATTTCCACAAAATTTTTATTGATGGAATTACAATAATAATTGAGTACATTTTTTTTTTTGGTAATAAAAGGTCTACTAATGAGAAGAATGGGATTTTTTTGGTAAGGGTGGGAGGGATAACATTTTGCTTAATTGGAGTTCAAAGTTAATGCTCCTTGCCATCAGATCGATGACAAATGTTCATCTATAAAAATTATTCTTAAAAAAAATAAAATTATTCTTGGCACTTCCTGGTGGTCCAGTGGTTAAGACTCTGCGTTCCCAGTGCAGGGGGCCTGGGTTTGATCCCTGGTCGGGGAACGAGATCCCTCATGCATGCTGCAATTAAGAAGCCCAACTGAGAGTCCTCATGCTGCAACTCAGAAGTCCGCATGCCGCAACTAATGACCCCCATGCCGCAATGAAGATCCTGCGTCTTGGTACAGCCAAAATAAATATCTTTAAAAAATGATTCTTAGTTCACAGACCATACAATAACAGGCAGGATTTGGTCCGGGGGCCATAGTTTGCAGACTCCTCCCCTGAATTATATCAAACCATTATCAAGCTAAGGGAAGAGACTGTGGGAAGCTGGAGAAGGAGACGGCAAACCACCCTGATGGTGGAGATGATATCAGTTCCAGAGGGCCTTGGATGTGGAGCTGCCTTTGTGAGACACCATTCACAGAGTCAGGCTGTGGGGGCATTTTATCAGACATGTCTTTATAAGACAAATTCACGTCCATTAGGCCTCCTAATCCTGACGCCATCCCTGTAACATAGGCAGGGCAAGGGTGGTTGTACCCTTTTTACAGAGGGGAAAAGAGGCTCAGAGAAAAGTGACTTGTCTGAGGTTTGCCAGCAAGGCCTCTCTGGGATATGTTTGAGGATATTCTAAGGCATGGGCTTTGGGACGTGTGCTTTGCTGAGTGAGTAATTGAACAGTTTTGGCATCCCCTGGTTGGAGGGCAGAGGCTGGGCCAGCAGGAGTAAAGGCTGGTCTGGACATGTCCTAGGAGGCTAGGTCTGCGGCAGGCTCTGTGATATCCAGTGGTCCACTGGGATGGGCGTGGTCAACACAGGTGCTCAAGAACCCAGCTCTGTTTCAAGAACATCTGGGCTTAGGTCTGTCTCCCAAGCAGGACAGGTGGTACCAGCTCAGTACCCCTGAGCTAGGCTTCAGGTAAGAATGCCCGGGACACAAACAACGAATTTGACCCCTCACCTTATGGCCTCCAGCCTCCAGGTCTGGCCTCATCTCAGTCCCTGATGAGCGCTCTCATCCTGCGGGCCAGGGTGGGGTTTATAGATTTTGGTTTTGGCCGTACTACAGAGGATGTGGGATCTTAGTTCCCTGACCAGGGATCGAACCTGCGCCCCCTGCATTGGAAGCACAGTCTTAACCACTGGACATCCCAGGAAGTCCCTAGGGTGGAGTTTAAACTTTGACGTTGGGATGACCCCAGGGTGGGGGCGGGTTGTGGACAGCCCTCAGCAGGACTGTCCCAGCCCTCCTCCAGGGCTGACCTGGCCTCAGGCAGGGCTGCCCAAGGTCACAGAAGGGTCTGGGTGGGCAGAGGCAGCCAGAGGTGAAGGATGGTTGCTGGGGTCCTTTCCAGGATGATGATATAGGGATACCAAGTGTGTGAGCACAGGTACAAACACACACACACTTACTGGTCTCACAGACGTATTTACACACTCCCATAGGCAGATGGTCACACCTACACCTATCTTCACTACCAGGATCTCACATACACACACACACACACACACACACGCACACTCCAATGGTTTCCTACACTTATTTACACACACCCAAGCTCACACCCCATGTTCATACACGCCAGTATTAGTTTCCTAGGGCTGCTGTAACAAAGTACCACACACTGGATGGTTGAAAACAACAGAACTTGGTTATTGTCTCACTGTTTTGGAGTCTAGAAGTCCAAAACCAAGGTTCTGTCTGAGGCCTGTAGGGTGGATCCTTCCTTGCTACGTGCTAACTTCTGACAGCCTCAGGCATTCCTTGGCTTGGAGAGCCTCGCTCCAATCTCTGCCTCCATCTTCACGTGGACATGTGTTTCTGTGTTTCCACATGGACATCTTTTCTTTTCTTTTTTTTAAACCTCTTTATTGGGGTATAATTGCTTTACAATGGTGTATTAGTTTCTGCCGTATAACAGAGTGAATCAGCTATACATACACATACAGCCCCATATCGCCTCCCTCTTTCGTCTCCCTCCCACCCTCCCTATCCCACCCCTCCAGGCGGTCACAAAGCACCAAGCTGATCTCCCTGTGCTATGCAGCTGCTTCCCACTAGCTATCTATTTTACATTTGGTGGTGTATATATGTCAATGCTACTCTCTCACTTCGTCCTAGCTTACCCTTCCCCCTCCCCGCGTCCTCAAGTCCATTCTCCACATCTGTGTCTTCCATACGGACATCTTTTTATCAGGACACTAGTTATTGCGTGAAGGGCCAGCTTACTCCAGTACAGCCTCATCTGAACTGATTACACGTGCAATGACCCTATGTCCAAGTAAGGTCATATTCTGTGGTACTGGGAGTTAGGACTTCAGTGTATCTTTTTGGGCAGGGACACATTTGACCCTTAACAACACCTTATGGCCATAAAAATCTCACATGTACCTATCATACTCCCACAGTGACACGCAGATGTATACACTCAAAGTCACACAGACACATGTTCACACGTTCTTGTAGTCACAAAATCGCACATACCGACATATGCCACCAGGATCACACACCCACACCCACACGTACACTCACAGACACTCCCTCTCCTTCAGTCTCCCCGTCTTACACACCACGGCACCGCACCCGTCACAGTGACTCCTTCACATGCCCACGTGCCCCAGCCTGTCTCCCACACATCGTCCCCCTCACCCCTGCCACGCTCAGAGCCCACCCCGTGAGGGTCATGCTCGAGGCCCACACTTGGCTTGTACCTCTCACACCCTCTCCACCCACAGTCCCTCCCCTTCTGACTCCTTCTCCATCCAGCCCACCGGATGCCCAAGCTACCCTCAGGGCGGGGAGGCAGCAGCCAGCCTGGAGGGCACCCTGCCCCACCCCAGCCGGGGCACCAGGTGAAGAGCCCCTTGATGGCTGGGATGAGGCGCCTCCCACAAGCCTTCTCCATCGTAGACTCCCACTCTTCCTTCCCTGCGGCGGACAGACAGATGGACACATGCACACGCGCTCTCACGCTCACCCCCGCGCCCCTCTGGCAGCCCCACGGCAGCAGTCTGTTCCTCATTATGGGCCAATGCGCCTGTTTACTCACCCAGCTGGATATGGTTAGAGAGTGATAAATAATGAAAGAGAAAACAGGCTTTTCCCCTCTGTGGCTTCTATTTATGTAACATGTGTCACAGCTCACTCACAGACTTTGTTTCGGAGCTGGTTGCAGGAAACAGTTTATTTTTTCCGGACAGTGGCTTGGGAGGCGGGGTGGGGGGCCGGGGTTTGGGTTTCTGATCTCACGCCCATGGGAGTTTCGGGATCTGGTTCCCAGAGTCCTCTTCCTCTGGTGCCTCCCCTCCCTGGCTCCCCCCGACAGCGACAGCTCTGGGGCAGACATCACAGTTCAAGGCTGCCTTAGAACCGGGTTTTCTGACTCCACCGATCTGGAAGGAGTCGGGGTGGTTGGGGCCCCCTCCCAGCTGCCTGTGAAACCCCTCAAACAGAGGGGCTTGTTTTAAGAGCCTCACAGCGCGAGGCCAGGACTCCCTGAAAGGAGTAGGTGCAACAAGGGGCTTCCCAGGTAGCCTGCACCTGTAAGGCGGGAGGGAGCAAAGGGATTCCTTCTATAAAATATGAATAATAGATCCCACGCCTTGTGTCCACGTAGCACTTTCGCGTCCGTGGTCTCAGCTGTTCCTTCCCAGGTGCGAGATTGAGGAACAGGGATCAGGGGGGACTGGCTTTGGTCTGCTCAGCTGGTTGTGAAGAGCCAGGACTTCAAACTCACCCATCCCACTGTCCCTCCTCTCCCAGGGCGCCTCCCTCAGAAGAGTTCTGGTCAACTTAACATACACTAAGGCAGGTGGGAGTAGTTACAAGGGTGTGGGGACTTGGAATGCAGGGGATATGAGTTATCAGAGAAGTGAGAGGGCCCCCCTCCTGTCCTTCCCCCAACACTAAGGTGGGTATCCTTTGAGGGATGCTCCAGGGGGGGAAGAAGCAGCAGGAAGTGGTCCTGCTTCCCAACCCCCAGTGCAAGGAGGGCCTTGGGAAGTTTAAAGACAACCTGTCCCCTTGGAGCCTGTCTCTTGCCGGGGTGGGGAGCCCATGCCTTGTTTGACATGCAGCCTCAGTAGGGTCCCAGGTCACCTGCTGAGGAAACCCCCGAGACACCTACCTCTAAGAAGGCAGAGTCTACTGTGGAGGATGGACTGGGAAGCCCCCAACTCCAGCAGACTCTGCCTGTGTGTGTGTACAGGTGACATGGGATCAGTCCTGCCTGGTGGCCTCAGGGATTCTTTTGGGGACTGTCCCACAGGGATCTCCTGGCTGGTGAGAGAAGCGGACACATTCCTAAGACGAGGACTTTTGAGCACTGTCTGACAAGCATAAGAAGACACAGTGAACAGTGGAGGATTCCTGGACTGAATGTCAATATTATGACATAGTATGAGTGTGTTTCGTGTTTGGTAATTACAATCATTGCTGCTTTTGTCGTGGTCATCCATTTACAATGCCTGGTGTCAGTTTATCTCTTGCAAAAATAAAATACAGTGTGTGTGTGTGTGTGTGTGTGTGTGTGTGTGGAAAAAAAAAAGAAGACACAGTGAAGACTTGGTGAAAAAGAGAAAAAGCACGAAGGAGGTGGTTTTCAAATTTAATGGGTGTCAGGCTCACAAGGGAGCTTATCAAATGCTGATGCCTAGGCTTGCCCTTGGGTGTTAATTCAACAGGTGGAGAGCATCCAGGAATCGGCATGGCTGACAAGGTCTTGGGAATTCTGAGACGGGTGGTTTCCCAAAGGCTTGGAGACAGTAGAGCCTTCAGTGGGCTCCGGAGGCACCCCCCTGCCCCCCAAAATGAGAAGGAAGCATTATGGTCAGGAGGAATTCTGACTTTCCCCAAAGAGTGGGAATAAACTGGTCAGAAGAATGATAAAATTGGTTTGGTTGGAAAAAGGGCGAGAGAGGAAGGGAGGGAGGGAGGGAGGAAGGAAGGAAGAAGGGAAATGAGCATTTACCCACACCAGTTAGGTACCAAACACAGTTATATGACAATTGGATCTGTCTGCTTTGACTTTTTGACATCTATACCCATGTCTGAAACCTAAAACACTGTCAACATTTTATTCTTATTACCAGGTAATGCTGACACAGAAACACCCACCTTACCCTGAGTCAAAACTTTTTGTATCAGCCAAGCAGTTTGCACACCTTGGAGCACACACTACGTAGCAGGCAGTTTTAAATGCTTTATATATGTAGTTTGATATTTACGGCACCACAGCCCTGACAGGCAATAATATTCCCATTTTACTGAGGAGGACATCAAGGCTCAGAGACTTATCTAAGGCCACCCAGCTATGCAAATCCTGGCCATAGGAAGAGTTAGTGGTCTTTTCACTGCTCCGGGGAGAACTCCTGTTGGGGAGCTAGAGTAACTTAATCCAGAACCTGCTTTGCAGCCCTCTCTCCAAGACTCCCTCTCTCCCCCCTCTCCCTCCCCCCTCCCCCCTGAGGAATGGGGAGGTGACCTCTCTGCTACTCCTGCAGGCCCTTGCCTTTGGGGCCCTATGGACCCTCACAAAGCTCACCCAGCCTGCATCCCAGCCTCAGAGCTTTCTGCCTGCAGGCAAATGCCCAGGACAGGAAGCTAAGGCCCCCGGGGTCTCTGGTATTTAGTCCTGGGAGCACTTGAGGTTCTGAGGGGGTCCCAGGAGAGAGGGGCCATGTGAGGGGGGCTCAAGGAGCACCCCTGCCTAGGTTTCCAGGAGCCCGCTGCATCCCTGTCCCCCTGGCAGGATGGGTGTGTCACAAGATAGAGAGGGGGAGTGTCGGGTAGGGGCAGGGCTGGCCAGAGCCCCTGCCCTGGGCGTGTGTTCAGGCTGCAGGCGAAGCTTGATTTCGAACTTAGGGACTCACGGCAGTTTCCCAGGGGTCCTGCCCAGACCGCCCCCCACAAACATTCACCTGCACACACACATGCTCTCAGGTGATTCCACTGCACTCAGGGCCCCTTTTCATGAAGACCCAGACAAAGCTCTGGCCTCTGATGTCCCTTGTGGACAGTGACATAAATAGTAAAAATCAACCTAAACCCCACAGTCTCTGCACACCTTGTCTCTAAACTTCACATTGATCCTGCAAGGAAGCTTTTATTATAACCACCCCCTAACCTTAGACATGAGAAAAATGGGGCTCAGAAAAGCCAAGTGACTGGCCTGAGGCCACACAGCCAGTATGTGACAGAGCAGGACTGGGATTCGGATGCTTCCTCCCTATTGCCGGGCTGCCACTCCTGTTTCTCTCCCAGCACCTGGCACCCAGTTCGCATTCAGGAAGTCAACCCATTCATGTGCGTACGTGGGTTTTCTTTCATACACAGACAGTCAGCACAGGCCCCAGCTGCCCCTTTCTCCAAATCCACCCTGAGCTGTGATCTCATGGCAAACTCAGAAAATCGCAGACCCCTCTGCTTCTGCTACAGCCAGAACTAGCACCAGCCTGAATTCCCTGGGTTCCAGACTCAGTTTCCCTCTGCCCCTCAGGTCCACAATCCTGAGCAAGGCTCCTCCTGCTTTGAGGAGACCGCCAGCCCTGCCCCAGGTCTGCCTCTCACTCTGGAAGCCTCCGGCCACCTCCACCCTCCCCTCTTCCTCGGAAGCGTCAGGCCTGGCACTGCCCCCCTGCAGCCCCCTCTTCCCACGGCCCCCTGGGAGCCCGGGCTTTGCTTGAGGGCAGCGAGAGAAGCTGGCTGTAACAGAGAAACCTCGGGCTCCCCTTTAGGAGTCCCCGGAGGAGGCAGATCTGAGGAAAGGCTGCCAAGAAGGCGCCTGCAGCAACGTCAGCTTGAGAACAACCTGGCTGACAGGATGCTGAGCGGGGATTAAGGTCGGGATCAGGGAAGCCAGGGAAATGAAGGCAAGTTCCCCGCTCCCCTTCCTGCTGCCACCGCGGCCTCCTCTGCTGCTGGGTTTGTCTTCTTGCTTGTTCTCTGGGAAAGTGGGTGGAGAGGGAAGTGGGCAGGGGTGAGGCAGGGAGGTGGGGGGGGAGGACAGGGGGAGAGGTGGAGACGGGTAGGCAGGGGACAGGAGGCGACTATTCTCTGGTCATCAGGACTCAGTGAAGGGCTGGGCAGAGACATGGTGGTCCTCGCCTGGGACCCTTCCCTGCCGATTGTCCCCAGTTGGTCCTGGGGCAGCCAGCAGCTGCCCTGTTAACCCTCCCCCGTGTGCAGAGCCTGTCCTGAGTGTTGGTGGCAGGACCCGTGAGGACAGAATTGTTCTTACTCTGAGAGAGGCTCCCAGGCCAACATGGCAGATGTGATACAGCCTCCAGAAAGGGGACAGGCCTGTTTCCACCTGCCTACAAATGCAAGCTCTCTGTTCTACGGAAAGGCCTTCACTCCGACCTGCCTCGTCACTGAACTGTCACGAGAGCCTGGCCAAATGGGCTACTGAGTTCCGGGTCAGCCACTGCAACAGAATTCTAGTGAAGCCTCAGACCCTTGCCTTGTCACTGGCGGGGTTAAGAGTGTGGCCTCTGGTCTCAGATGGCATGGGTTTGAATTGCGGCTCTGCCACTGATTTGCTGTGTGACCATCAGCTAAACTCTCTACGCCTTGGTGGCAGAAAATGGTAGCGTCCCCTCCTAAGGCTGTTAAGATGAAGGGAGTGAACACACAAGCAGTGCTTGGGGTAGGGCCTGCCACAGGGGATGGATGTGATAAGGGCAGTCGCATTTATTTTGGGGGCAGAGGACAGGAATAATAGTGATAATCCAAAGTCAATCACCCAAAAGCTTCCTGGAGGAAGGGACTGTGTACTCTGATTTCGGAGGCTGAGGCTTGACAAGGAGTGAACGGACGAGTGAATTGGGGGTGAGGGACAGAGCCCCTGTTTGCCTGGCGAGTATGGGGCCTGAGGGGGGCGGGGATTTAAGGATGTGTCTGGAGAGAGGTAGAAAGGGCTTGTTTTCCGGGAGACCCACTCCTGGCCAGTCTTTCTCCAAAGTTCTTGCTCTAACTAGGGGTAACATGACTACTCTCTCCCAGTCCTGCCAAGGGCGAACCTGGGGTGCAAAGACCATGAAAAGACGCTGTTGATCACCGTGACCTTTCCAGAATGGGGCATATTTCAGAAACCCAAGCCATTCAGAGAAGTTTCCAGTTGTACCTGTGTTCTCTGGACCTGGTGAGGGACAAGACAAATAGAGAAACATGCAGAGACTACAAACGTGGTGGCAGATGGTCCCAGTGGGTTGGGTTCCAGCTCTGCCACTGACCAACTGTGTGACTTGGAGCAAGTCAATTAGCCTCTCTGGGCTGGTCTGTGACACGGGATAAAGATTCACACAGGAAGACAGGAGGGCTCGTTCCTGGCCTCCTCCAGGGCTTCAAAGACAGGGCCCACGCTGCCCCACGCTGCAGTTCCTCTTGGGGTTCCTCAGCCCCTCTCCCCATCTCTGGGCGCCCTGGCTGCAGGCTGGGTGTCGAGAAGGGTCTGGGTAGGAGTGAGAGCTTGGGATGGGTACCAGTAATTGAGGAAAGGGTCTGCTGAGTCTGAGCTCTGGGGGAAAGCACTGGGCCAGGGGGCCTGGTCTCTGCAGGGCTGGGTGGGGAGCTCCAGGTTGGGGATTTTATCTCTAGGGGACTGGTTTCTGGAGAATGTAATTTCAAAAACTTCTTTTTTTAAAAAAAACAACCTGTCAATAAAATTTATGTATATTTATTGTAGAAAATTTGGAAAATACAGAAAAGCATAAAACAGGAGATAAAGTTCAACCATAATCCCACCGCTCAGAAATAACCGTGGTAAGATTTTCCGGTATCTCCTAGTTTTTTAAAGTACACACACACACTTTCACACACACTCATGAACATTTACACATCTATTCACACTCGTATACTCACACACGTATTCACACACTCACATGTTTACACACATGTGTATTTATTATAGCATAATGCACTTGATGTACCTATATCTCAAAAAATGTAGAAATGCATCGGGGAATCATGAATACATTTGTGAAATACAGTTTCGTAAAACTGGTTTCTTCATTAAATAAAATATTGAGAAACTTTCCCCCATGTCATTGAATATTCTCCTGCAGCATCCTTTAAAATGACTGCACATAGGGCTTCCCTGGTGGCGCAGTGATTGAGAGTCCGCCTGCCGATGCAGGAGACGCGGGTTCGTGCCCCGGTCTGGGAGGATCCCACATGCCGTGGAGCGGCTGGGCCCGTGAGCCATGGCCGCTGAGCCTGCACGTCCGGAGCCTGTGCTCCGCAATGGGAGGGGCCACAACAGTGAGAGGCCCGTGTACTGCAAATAAATAAATAAATAATAAATAAATAAATAAAATAAAATAAATAAAATGACTGCACAGGACTTCCCTGGTGGCACAGAGGTTAAGTATCTGCCTGCCAACGCACGGGACATGGGTTCGAGCCCTGGTCCAGGAAGATCCCACATGCCTTGGAGCCACTAAGCCCTTGCACCACAACTACTGAGCCTGCGCTCTAAGGTCCCGCGAGCCACAACTAGTGAAGCCTGCCCGCCACAACTACTGAACCCATGCACTGCAACTACTGAAGCCTGTGAGCCTAGAGCCCGTGCTCCGCAACAAGAGAAGCTACAGCAATGAGAAGCCTGCACATGGCAATGAAGAGTAGCCCCCTCTCACCGCAACTAGAGGAAGCCCGCACGCAGCAACGAAGACCCAACACAGCCAAAAAACAAATAAATAAAATAAATAAATTTATTTAAAAAATAAAATGACCGCACAGTGCTCCATCTCCTGAGTGTGTTGTAAGGCATATACTTCCATCCATCCTCAAATTTTGGTCATCCAGAATGTTTCTAGATGTTTGTTATTATAAGCAACACTGCAACAAACATCATTGTAGAGAAATTCTTGAGGGGGTGGCTAACTCTGCAATTGTTTATTGGTCTGTCTCCCCGCAGGCCAGAGTGTGAGACTTTCCAGGGCCGGCTCTGCATCCTATTCGCAAACCTCACTCCCGGTTCCTCGTAGACATCCAGTAATTGTTGAATTGCATTGCATTTCTGGAGCTTGTGCTCTGGACTGAGGGACTGGGATGGTGGGCTGATCAAGAGGGAGCCCACCTTCCCTGCTAGAACACTCAGGGCTCCCCAGCGCCCTATGTTGGGTCCGCCAACTTCTAGGAAAAAAATCATTTCCGAGCCCAGAGCCACTGTCCATCCCGGAGCCTCGCTGAACTGCCTCCCTTTATCTTCCTGGGCAAACCTAACTTGCCTCGCCCTGCACACCCCCCTACATCTGACTCATTTGAGTCCTTTTGTTGTGTCTTCAAGCTGAAGGCCTAGCCGACAGAGCCCTTTCACCTGCTCATTACTGCTGGAGTAATGTTGTGGTAACTTGCTGGGCTCCCCATGAAGCAGCCCCCTCTCTGGCCCCCATTTCTCACAGCACAGCCCCTTGGCCCCTGGGAAGTGCCCACAGGGCACACCTCAGCCCTGCCCCCTGCTCTGCCCGCCACCTCCTGAGGCACCAAGGAGCCTTTGTCTCTTCCACCCCGCTGGCTCTGGGCAGATGCTGTCATTCTTCCTAGTACAGATTTGTAGAATTATGGATTTTGGAGCTGACACCCAGCTCCCCATTTCTCAATGGGTCTTTAAAATGAATGAGAGGTAAGAGACAAAAATGGAGAGATAAAACTTACTCATTTAATTTCCCCCCTCAAGCATCCATGCCCCCAACCTCCTGCAGTTTTCTCTTTTTTATTTTCTCTTTCCCTCCCTCTTCTTTTTCTCCCTCTTCCCCCTTTCTCTCTTCTCTCTTTCAGCTCCGACACTCTCTCCCACCCTCCTGTCCTCATTTCCCCTCCTCTCCCCTTCTTTTTTAAGTTTTTTTTTCTTTTAACTTTCAAGGTCATTCCGGACTCCTGATGCCGCCAGTCCCTTGGTGAGACGTGAGCGCCATTGGCGTCTGTGGCCTCTGTTTCCGTGGCAACCCAGTAACCATTAATTTTCAATTAAAGGAGACAAAAAGCTCGATGACAGCTCCAGGTCTGCTGAAGATGTCAAGAATCTGTATTAATATACAGCAAGAGAGCATAATTGTGTGTCCATCTTCCAGAGCAGCGAAAAATGGAGGGATAATTACCAGCTCGAAAGCCACTCTGTAATTTAGTTCTTACTGTCACCACAGCCCTACACATTAGCATAAATTAAAAGCAGAGTTTATTGTTATCAAAGTGCATTGATATCGCCAGACCCGCTTTCTTCCTTTTAACTGTTTGTCGTGGGTGAGTGACTCCCCAACTCTCTCAGGGTCTCCCTGGGGTGCGGAGAAGTTCCAGCGCAGGGGCTACCAAGGTACGGATGCTGGATCTGAAGGTCTTGGTCATTTCTGCCATCCTCCCTTGGGGTGGATGGGGGCAAGGCTCAGGGCATCGCCCCTCTGGCGGGGTCTGGGTCTCGGGTGGGGAACTTGGATAGTGATTTGCCTCCCACGTGTGAGTGCTTTGGTTTGCCCGAGGGCCCTCTAGCTCTTCCGGAGGGGGCTGCTGCCCATCTTGGCATCCCCTTTCAGTGCCTAGTGCGGCGCAGGGCAGGTGATGTGTGCTCAAAGCCAGCCTGTGAAAACAAAGTGAAGGTCGAGGGGTCTCCTTTCCTGGGGTAGATGTCAGCGGGGGCCCTTCCTGCTTCCCCAGTTCAGGCTGTGAATTTCCCAGCTCCGTGTGGAGATGCTCCTGGCTCTGGTCCAGTTCCCACTGGCCACTCAGGGCCCCAGGTCCCAGTGGGGCCCCTCTGGATGCCCCTCCCCTTGATGTTGGGCCATCCATTACCACGCCCTCCCCTCGCCTGGGTCCTGCCTCCTTGCAGACTCAGCTCTAAGTAGTTACAGTGCCTGGAAGTGCCTCGCTGCCAGGGTGCCAGTGACAGCAACAGAAATCATGAATTTCTGTGAATGGGGGATGCGGGGTTTTCTTGTATTCTATCCAGAGAGAGCTGTCCTTCAGAGGGGAATTGAGTGTAATTACCCTTAAGGGAGCGATCCTTACACAGTCAGTCACAACACTGACCTCCTGGCTGAGATCTGACAGTAAAATTACAGGCTGTGTACTCAACAGAAGGGGCATCCTCCTTTTTTGGGGGGCGGAGGCGGGAAGGAAGGAGGAGGAGGGGAAGGAGATACAGAGGCTTTGAAAAGAAAAGTGCTGGCTTCCAGCTGCCAGGAGAGCGGGTTCTCCTAGGCAAGGCATTGTGGGGCAGGGAGAGATGTCCAGAGATTCCCCCTGTACTTCCGCTGGTCCTGAGGGGGTGTTAGAGTGGACATTTCGGTCCTTTAAATCTCTGAGCCGTGCGTGGTCTGTGATCTTCGCTAAAGTTAATCTTATTGTAGGTTAGGGTTTAGAGGATACTAGAATTTATTCACTAAACCACCCACACATGTTTCCCCAAACACATCTATCTGTCCCTTGGTCTCTCTCCTGGGGCCTGAATTTCCACTATTCCTCCTATCTTTGAGTTAATACATCCTAGATCCTGTTAAACTGCCCCTGGGTTATTTACTTGGCAGGACTAACATGCTAATCTGTGACCACTCCAAATTTAGCATGGATTTATCTGTCACACATGCTGGCCTGTCACATGGTAGAACCCTAAACCCTAAGGACGCAGGTCAGGCAAGTTTTCACAAGGTAATAGAGAAAGTCCGCTTTGTGGGCAGATCGCTATAGACTGTAAAGCCAGGGAAGGAATGGAAATAGATCCCCAAATCTCCCAGCTGGGAGGGACCCCCAAACCAGCAGATCCAAACTCCTCTCAGTGCAGGGGTCCCCTCTGCTCCACTTCTCTCCAACTCTAAAGAGGTCCATTCTGCACTAAACACCACCGACTCCTGGAAAATTCCTCCTGAGTAGAGTGCAAATCTGTTTCCTATCTTCCCTTTGGAGCGGAGGGACGAATCTAAACTTTCTCCAGTGAGACAGCCTTTAGCTACATGGACACAATGTCCAACATCTTCTCCTTCACTTCTGGGACCCAGTGGGCCCATCACCATCCAGCTCACCCTTCCATGGAAGAGCCGAAAAGGAATCTCAAAGGACGAAGGAAGACCTGAAACACTAGTCCAGCGTTTACTGAGCATCTACTACTTTCCAGGCACAAACACCCACCGCACTTCCTTTCATCCTGTCTAGTGAGGAGAGGATATGTTATTCCCATTTTACCGTAGAAGAAAAAAAAGACCCAGGAAGCTGCAAGTCACTCGCCCCAGATGACCCAGTGGCAGAGGGGCAGAGCCACGATGGGAACCCAGACTCCTGATCCCGGTGAGGCTTTCTTTGAGCATCCAGCTGCCTTTGCCCCCAGGCCCAGCAAGCACCCCGAACTCTGTCATTGCTCTGCCTGTCTCCCCACCTCCAAGATGCTTTGCTCCAGGGATGCCTTCTCTCCTCTCTCCTTGGCAGGGAGAAGGAATTCCAGGGGAAATCCATCTCGAGTCCTGCTTCCTCCCTTAAAGCTCCCCTGCCCTCAGTAACTGCTTTAATGACAGCACCAGCAATTATTTACGACCGCAGGACCACGCTCCAGAGCTTGTAATGTTCTAAAGGAGGGCATTTCATTCAATTCCCCAGGCATTCTCCCTGGCTGCGGGTACTACCTGGACCCCTCTCCCCTCTGAGATCTGTGTCTCCTTCAAGACCACCTTCTCAGTGATGCCAGCCCTAACCATCCTTTCCCGGTTCCTTGTACCCCGCCCCGTCTCTTCCCACAGTTCCTATCACCTTTTAACATAGTATATAATTTGTTCATCATTAGGCTCGTTGCCTATTTTCCTCCACTTTCACCTCCAAAAGGGCAGCAACTTTGTTTATTTTGTTTACTGTTGTGTCCCAGCACTTAGAACCCTGCCTGGTAAAAAGCAGGTACCTGATGCGTATTTGTCAAATGGGTGGGAGGAATACTTAAAACCCAGGCGTGTTAGTTTTACAACAAAGAGGAACTAGGGCTCTAGTTATGGGTTACGTGGCTTGTCCAAGGTCACAGAGCTGGTGGTACCTAGATCCAAGCCCTCATTCATTTGGGACTGCTGAGTATGGGGCTCTAAGTCGGGCCTGGTGGGCAGGGGGGAGAGCAGCTGGTTTCCTGGGGGATTTCTGCCTGCACGCCCACCAGCGGGTCCTTCTGGGTCCCCCTTCCCTCCTTCCTCTTCCTGCGGCTCCTTTCAGCACCTCTCCCAAGCCCCAGCCGGGGAGGGGCTTGCAGGTGCAGTCTGACTGGATTCCCTCCCCTGAGGACTGGTCCCTGCCTGGCCTGGAGTCCACACCCAGGGGCCCTGGGCACCCCTGGGCGCCCCTGGGAGGCCCCCATTCTGGTCTCTGAGTGGCTCCTCTCCCTGGGATGTGAATCCGGGCCCCAGAGTGGCCACACAGAACATACATCTTAAACAAACACTTCTCCTTGCTGTTTATCTCCCTGGCCTTTAAACAAACTCTTTCAGAGGTTTCTGCTGATAGGAGAGATTTACTGAAAACCATTCCTTGCTTAAAAGCTCTGGGTTTATGCTACTGGGGTGGAGGCACGTGGTTTATCCTCCGGACCACGTGTTATCCTCCAGGCCTTGATAGACGAGCAACACAGACTAATCTTTATGGAAAAGAAAATAGGAAAAGCAGGAAAGGGGAGGGGTGGAGACTGAGGGAGAAGTTCGGTTCTTGTCTTTGACTCCAGGAGGCCGTGGCAGACCTAGTACCGCAGCACCCATCACACTGCAGCCCGAGGGGGCGGGGTGCGGCGCCCGGCAGGGTGGGGCTCCCTTGAACTTTGGACGGAAGGCCCTTGGGCAGGTGAGCCTCTTCTGGGGCCCCCAGCCCCGGACAGAGGCCCGAGTGGGCCTCCCCTCGTTGGAGGAGGTGAGGGCAGGGACGCAGGGCAGCAGTCACATGACAATATTTAATCTTGGATTCGACCAACATTTAGGAAGCACCTAGTGTGTGCTGGGACCTGGGCTTACAGAGTTGAGTAATCGTTAACCTCTACCTCAGCGTTTCTGTCGGCCTGGCACTGTTCTAAATCGCTTAGCTGAATTAACTCACTAACTACAGCAGGCCTAGAAGTAGATTCTGTAATTATCCTAGTTTTGCAGATGGGGAAACCAAGGCACAGAGAGATTCCTGAGCCACACCCCAGAGGTTTTGGTTTAATAGGGGTGCAGTCCGGGCAACATATTCTAAAATATATCCCGAGCAGAGAGCTACTGTTATAGAGAGGGACGTATTCCTTGCCCCCTCCTCGTCTTCCCAGTAGCATAGCATTTCATCAATTCTAAGGTACACACATCTTTGACGTCTGAGATATGTCTCACAATCCACTGACAGCAATATTTTTTAGTGGAACATAAAGTAATGGTGCATCTTACAATCTTAGGTTTGAGAAAGTATAGAAATAGAGAACGAATCTCTACCACCTGTGGGCACGGGCTGGGTGGGTTGCATGCATTTTCTCATTACTCTACTTCCCAAAGCTTTGAGACACATCTTGTGAGCACCTCTGATGAGAAAACAGAGGCACCAGGAATTTACTAACTTGCCTAAGACCAAATTCAAACTGTGGATTTGAATCCACAATTAAATGGCCTAATATGTATTCCTGACCCTTGAAGGGTGCTTTATACTTTTCAAGCTGTCTTCACATTTATTTTGTCCACTGAAGAAGAAAGACTGAGTGGCCTTGTAAGTTACACACCTGACTTCTCAGCCTGTAAATGTGAAAGACCCATGGGAGGTTTTCTTGTTTTTGTTTTTTTTTTTAAACCTACCTGGGCTTTTGTAGATAGAAGCTGCCCCTAAGAGGAGAATGGGGCCAGGGAAGTGGGCCAGGGCAGAGGCCCTGGGCAGGGGCGGATGTCATTGCAAAGACTCGGCCGACTTCCGTCTGTGCTTTGTTTGTGAAGTGAAGGGGCTATTGCGGCAGGTGGGGACGGGAACGCAGGTAGGAATTTCCACTCCTTCCCGGGCCTGCGCTCAGGCCGGAAGCCACTGCCCCTCCTCCGTGTTTACACTTGACGGGCCACACCCCTCAGGATGGCACAGACTGACACCCCTTCCCTCATCCGCCTGCTCCGAGCCAAAAGCCTTTCCCAGCACCCTTGAAAGTACTTTTCAGCACCTGAGCCTTGTCCTGGGCTGGGCTTCCAGGGAAGAAAGGGGGAGAACGTGATGGGGAGGTTAGAGGTGGGGTGAGGTAAGATGAGGAGGTAGGGGGTGGTCCAAGCTAGGACAAAGTTATGTGATTGTCTTGCACTCATCACCTTTCTTTTTGTATTATTTTTTTATATTGGGACACCCAGTCTCTAAAACCTTCCCTCCCCACCTAGCAATTCTTGCTCTTAAGATACGTCATTCACAACAAGGTAAACGTGACCGAGGGCAGCTTCCAAAGCCACCATTTCGAGAGAGAAGTGCATTTGGGCAACGGCCTCTTTGTCCATTCATTCTCTGACTTACTCAACAATTTCCTTGGACATTCCTGGGCACCCTCCATCCCATCTGAAAGCCTTATCTGGGCCATCTCTGAGCTGTTTGGTGGGCTACTGTCCAAGTTTGGGCTTTGCCAGTAATGGCACCCCTACCCTCTTATACAATATCTAGGTATATTGGCAGCAACCCAAGATCTCTTTTTCACAATACAGTGAAAGAAAAGGTAATTCACTCTCATGAAAAAAAGTTTGGGGGACTTTGCTTTAAATAAACAAGGTGGTGCTTTACCCCAACGTTCATTGCAGCACTATTTACAATAGCCAAGACATGGAAGCAAACTTAATGTCCATTGACAGATGAATAGATAAAGAAGATGTGAGATATATATATATATATATATATATATATATATATATAATGGAATATTACTCAGCCATAAAAAGGAATGAAATAATGCCATTTGCAGCAACGTGGATGGAACTAGAGATTATCATACTAAGTGAAGTAAGCCAGACAGAGAAATATCATATGATATTGCTTGTATGTGGAAACTAAAAAAAAAAAAAAAAGATGCAAATGAACTTATTTACAAAATAGAAATAGACTCATAGACATAGAAAACAAACTTAGAGTTACCAAAGAGGAAAGAGGGGGAGGGGTAAATTAGGGGTTTGGGATTAACATATACACATTACTATATAAAAAATAGATAACAGGGCTTCCCTGGTGGCGCAGTGGTTGAGAGTCCGCCTGCCAATGCAGGGGACACACGGGTTCGTGCCCTGGTCTGGGAGGATCCCACATGCTGCGGAGCGGCTGGGTCCGTGAGCCATGGCCGCTGGGCCTGCGCGTCCGGAGGCTGTGCTCCGCAACGGGAGAGGCCACCACAACAGTGAGAGGCCCGCGTACCGCAAAAAAAAAAAAAAGATAACAAACAAGGACATATAGCACAGGGAATTATACTCAATATTTTGTAATAACCTGTAAGGGAAAAGAGTCTGAAAAAGAACATATATCTCTATCTCTATCTATCTATCTATCTGTCTATCTATCTATATAAATGAATCACTTTGCTGTATACCTGAAACTAACAAAACATTGTAAATCAACTATTCTTCAATTAAAAAGAAAAAGGATGGTGCTTTAAAAGGACATTTCCAGGTATCAACCAATCAGTCTATTTAGTTTGGTCGTTGCGCTGAGTTTCTTAGGGCAGTTGGGCAGGAGCCCATCCAGGACATCAGACCCTGGATGGAATTTCCAAAGGGGGCCACTGTCAATCAGGGCTCTGGATTTGTTTTTCTCTCTCTGTCCTCAGGAGAAAAAGAGCTGACTGTGAGCTATTAGGAGAAGACTCTGAGCTCAGAGCTGGAAGGGACCCAAAGAATCCTCTACTCTAGTTTATAGAAGCTAGAGTGGTTTAAAAGTAGTACAGCCTTTTAATAAACTTAATTTACGCCGAAACCCCAAATATAAAACAACTAGGAGTTGTAGCTCTAGTTGAAGTGGGAAGCTGGATCCTGCATACTCTGTTTCCCCAATTACCTTTTCAGTGGTCCAAAGCTCCCCCGTGGAATCCCACAGCTTGAAGTACACATATATTGGGTTGGCCAAAAATTCATTCGGCGTTTTTCCATAAGATGTTATGGAAAAACTCATCTGAACTTTTTGGCCAACCCAATAGAATCCACTGAGCTAGTTCAGTGATCCATGTTACAGACAAGTAAACTGAGTCAGAGCATGACGGGGAAGATGGTGGCCCCTAATGAGGGTCCTCCACCTCCATGGTCTGCTTTGGGTTCACGTTCATTCCCTAAATCATGATGTGTTTTCCTTTCCAACTTGGCCTGCAAAATCCTACCTGCCGTCAGCCTCAGCTCAAAGGCCACCTCCTCACGGGGCAGTCCCCAATTCTCTCGTGCAGTTCTGGCTCCACGCCCAACCCCATCGGTGTTCCCAGAGCCGTCTGCTTCTGCACCTCTCTTAGGGTCAACTTCCCTTGCATTTCTGCTCATGAAGCAGGTCTTTTCTCCTTCACCAGACCGTTGAGCTCTCTGAGGTCAGGGCGTCTTTTTCATTTCAAGCATCCAGCCCGTGAGTAGGTGTGCAGTCACACTGAAGCTCTTGACATGTTTTCTGGGGTGAAGGTGAGACGCTTTGCCCATGGTTGTGGGAGGGTCTGCCTACTGGACAGCCCTAGTTCTCATCAACTCAGCTGGGGAAGGGCTTGAGTTTGATTAGACGGTTACATGGAGAACTGAATTAGGGTGGGGGAGGGACAGCCTTTAGAGCTTGTGGGGAGGGTCCTTACTGTCCTGAACTGGACCCTTCCCCACCCCCCAGAAGATGGGGAGCAGAAAACCGGGTAGGGGAAGAGAAGCCAGGGCCCCTACACCTCCCGCCATCACTGGTTTCCCTCTTCTCTGGCATTTTAAGAGCTCAGACTCAAACCCTTCAAGGGCTTTTGAAACAATTAGATTTGCAAGTGCCCAGCACTCAGTGTAATTGCTTGAAAGCCACTTCAGGCTCCAACTGACCCAGAGTAAAGCCTGGGGAGTGGGCAGGGGGGAGGGGAGACCCGAGACACTCTGTCGCCTTGCTTCCCAGGCCTTTCTTGGCGACCAAGGTCTGCAGCAGGGGTGAGGCCGAAAAGGGACCTTCGATTGTCCCCAGGTAGCAGAGCAACTGAAATTTCCCTGTCCTTTCCCCAGCCCTTGCCTCCAGGGAACTCCTCACATCTAATCCTTTTCTCACACACCTTCTCATGCAAATCCCAGCAGGGCAGGTGTGTTTATGACCAATTTTCAGAGTTCAGACTAACCCAAGGTAAGGAGGCCCGGAAGGGTCAGACAACAATTCTGGGGGTATCTGACTCAAAGCTGATGCTGTTCCTCTAGGATCTTCTGCTATAGGGGCACGAGGGGCTTTGCAACCTCTAAGTCAGTTCCACCTCTCCACGCTTTTCTGATTACTCTTCCCCCAGATTCTGGTTTTTATACAAAATTCTTCTCTCTGGCTCAAGATCCCACAATGCTCCATATCAGATAGGGTCAAATATTCCCTGCAGCCTTTGCGCCCGCATAATTTGGCCCACATCACCTTAACGCCATCCCACCCCTGTGCCTTTTCACATGCTGTGCTCTTGCCCTGCACTCCTCCACCATCCAACGGAGACATCTATTTACGTGCCCATCATCAGGCTCAGCAGTGGGGACGCTGGGACGAATAAGTCATGGGCCCTGCTTTCAGGATGACACATTCTAGGTAGAACATAGAAGTACGAACAGATGAACTTCTTTGCCAAAAATTTGTTGAGGTCCTACTATGTGCCAGATGCTGCCCTAGGCTCTAGGGACACAAACAAAACAGATAAAGTTCCCATTCTCACGGACCTTATATGGTGGAAGAAGAAACAGCAGCCACGTGTAAGCAGAGAGATATGTAAACCGTGAGTGAAGGGAAACAAAACAGGGGGAAGAGAAGGATTGGAGGTGGGGCCATTTGAGCAGAGACCTGAGTGGAGGGAGGGAGCGGCTTGTGCAAAGTTCCTGAGGCCGGGCTGCTGTCCGTGTGTTCAGGGAGGAGCGAGAGGCCAGTGTAACTGGAAAAGAATGAGTGAGGGATGGCAGGGAGAGATAAACTGGGAGATTGGGATTGACATACACACAATACTATATATAAAATAGATAGCAAATAAGACCCTACTGTATAGCACAGGGAACTCTACTCAATACTCTGTAATAGCCTAAATGGGAAAGAATGTAAAAACAGAGTGGATGCATGTATATGTGTAACTGATTCACTTTGCTGTACACCTGAAATGAACACAACATTGTAAATCAACTATACTCCAATAAAAATGAAAAAAAAAAAAAAAAAAGAATGAGTGAGGGAAAGAGATGAGACGAATCAGAGGGAACAGGGGCCGGATCATGACAGGGGCTGTAGATTCAGCAAGGACTTTGGATTCTAGAATGAGATGGGACCATTGGGGATATTGAGCGGGGAGTAATATGAACAAATATGTTTTCTTTTTTGTTTTTTGCGGTACGCGGGCCTCTCACTGTTGTGGCCTCTCCCGTTGCAGAGCACAGGCTCCGGACGTGCGGGCTCAGCAGCCATGGCTCACGGGCCCAGCCACTCCGCGGCATGTGGGATCTTCCCGGAGCGGGGCCCGAACCCGTGTCCCCTGCATCGGCAGGCAGACTCTCAACCACTGCGCCACCAGGGAAGCCCAAATATATGTTTTAAAAGGCTCACTTTGGCTGCTGATGGAGAGCAGCCTGGAGTGGAGGCAGTAGAAGAAGTAGGGAGACTAGTTAGGAGGCTACTGCAATAGTCCAGCAAGAGCTGGTGATGGTTGGGGTATTGGGAAGTAGTCAGATTAGAGGTCGTTATAATACAGTGTAGACACTCTGTTATGAGAGCACAAGTCAAGGATCGCTAGAGGTTTGATCACAGAGCTGAATCTTAAATGAGGAGGAATTGGTCCAGACAAGAGATGGGAGATAGGCTAGAGGGGACAGGAAGTGCTGAGGTGCTAGCTTCACACGTTGTGAGGAGCTGGGAGCAGGTAGACAGGCCAGAGCATCATTTAGAGTCAGGGAATGGTGTAGCCTGGGGCTGGAGAGCTGGAGAGGATGAAGAGCTGGATACCAAGGGTGAGAGCCTAGTTGAAAAGTTTGGGCTTCCTTCAGCGGGCGGCAGGAGGCCACCAAGGGTGTCAAGCCTGACCGCTTCCCCATCCAATTTGTGCTGGACAAAGGTCACTCTGAATATGGAGGGCGGGGAGGGGCAGGACTGGGGGCTGGGAGGCCAGTTAGGAGGCTGACCTGGTGACAGATGGGAGTGGCCTGGACCGCAGGAGCCCGGATGGAAAGTTGCCAGGATGTTCAGGCGATGGCTGATTGGATAAAAAGGCATAGAAAACGAAGAACAAAGAGTGATCCTTGATCAGCTCCCGTGCCCTTAGACTGGGATGAGGGCCCCCTCACTTAGGGCCCTCCTCAAAGGGCAAGAAGTCTATAGAGCCCACCGGGACCGCCCTCCTTCCAGATCACTCTCCAGATACCCAGGCCCCCTAAATTCTCACGTGCAGGGTCTGTGCAGGCTGCCTCCCCAGGTCCACCCTCCAGGGTGAAGGTGTCGGGGCTGCAGGCTGCATGGGGGATTACGCAGAGATTGGGCCTGCAGACTGGGGTGCCCGAGTGGTGCTCCCAAAGCCCTTCCCAGCTGAAGGTGCAGCTGAGGATGGGAAGGGAGGGGAGGCTGGCTGGGGGCGGGGGCTGGGGGAGCACAGAGGCCCAATCTCCCTGCACTGTCCCGAACAGAACTCCAAGAAGCCTGGGAACTCTAAATTTCAACCTGGCCTTCCAGATCTTTAGAAAGTATATGTGTCAGCCTGGGAGAATAGAACATATTTTATTTAACAGTTTGTTAACTTGATTTATAACTTTTAAATATTTAGACATATGGAATGTGGGCCTCCACTTGTACTTTTGCCTGGTCCAGGAGGGGTGAGTGGAAAACTCCCCAGGGCCAGGATTATGTCTTATTTGCCTTGTTCACCCTCCCTCCTCCGTCCCCCATCCCCGGGCCCCTGGGCCTTGGTAATTTCCATCCAACTGGAAAGAGAATCAGATCCCGGCCTGATAGTGAGATATGTGGGCTTGCTGTGGCCCCAGGGGGGAAAGGTTGGTCAGGCAACTGCAGAGGCCTTTGGATGGTGTGGCCTGGGCAGGGATTGGGGAGGACACGGACTGGGGCCCAGGGGTTAGGAGAAGGGACTCCAGGCACAGATGGCCCCGTTCACAGCCCACCTCTGCTCTTTAGGATTGCGTGGTTCGTGTAGGACAGGATAATGAAGATGATCCCTAATTACCCCCACCTCACAGGGTATTCGGGGAAGATGCAGTGAGCATCTGGCGTGTAGTTAGTGCTGTAAAACATTTGTTATTACGATCACATAAAACGGTCCCTTTGAGGGAACTTTTAAGCCAAGCTAAGGGGCAGCTCCTGGCACATCAAGGAAGGAGTCAAAGTTGGTTTTCATGCCAGATCTTTTTCTTCCCACTTTCGAAGTTCCCCATGGGGAGTCACTCAGTGATTGGGCTGTGCCTCCCCCTAACCCCCTCTAGCGACCCCCCACAAAAGCTCTCTGCTATTTCTTCAAGCTCCACCTTCTCCATCCTCCCATTCCCTGGAAGCCTGGCCAAGAAATTCACTTGCACACATCTTGCGGGATCTCAGTGGAACCCCGGAATCCTAACCACTAGGCCACCAGGGAACACCGCACTTGCAAATCCTTGAGGCTGTAGTTCACAGGAAGATGTCAGTGGGTGAGAATGGGCCCAGCACTGTGCTGAGTGCCCTAAACTCACCATCTCATTTAATCCTTTTAGATAATCCTAGAAACTCTGTTCCAGATGTTAGGATCCCTATTTTGTACGTGGGGAGACTGGGGCAGAGAGAGGTTACGTAACTGGGTCAGGATTTCTCAGCAAATAAGTTACAGAGCCAGGACCAGCAACTAAGAACGAGTGGCTGGAGTCCACTCTCTTTCCCAGGAGGAATCCAGCCTTATTTGGAGCTCCTGTGATACTCCTGCGGAATAGAGTTTAGACCCTCTGGAGACAAGACCCTGTCCCAATAGAGACACTTTGAAGATGGGAGGATTGCAGGCGCTTAGCAGGCTGATGGTGGGCTGAAGATCTGGTTTGTCAGGGAGAGGAAGTTCTTTTGTTTTCCTTCAGATTATAGTTGAGGACCTTCCAGGCAAAAAACAAGCAAACAAAATAACCCTCTCTTTTCAAGGGACAAGGGCTGTGGGTGGGTCTGGAAAGGAAGGTGAGTTTTGGAAATTCTGAGACAGAGGTTTTTTTGGGCAGTACGGTTTCTAGTTGGAGCGGATTCCATAGGGACAAGGAGCTGCTCCTTCTCCTCTACAACCCTGGTGACTTGGGCTCCTTGGAAAGTTGCCCAATTTGGGGAGCAAAAGCCCATGAAGCGATACTCAGCCATCACTTGCTTGTCAAGTGGAGACAGCGACATTTGATTCTGGCCCCTGCCCTCAAGAGCTTACAATCTCATAGGACGATGGATACACACACTGCGGGAGCTTCACATGGAAAGAGCACCAGCTGAGGCCTGCCATCTGGCCCTGATGTGAGCCTACTGTGTGACCTTGGGCAAGTCACTTGCCCTCTCTGATCTTGGTTTCTCATCCATAAAATGAGAAAGTTAGTATTGATCACTGGGTGAAACCTTTTTTTTCCTTTTAACCATGGGACCCGGAGTTCTAATGCCATTCAACACAGGACTCTGGTGCGAACAGCAGAGCTCCTCTGCTTCTGAGAGGTAGGGAACCCACACTCTATCTTCTTTCTCTTCTTTTCCAGGGCAGCTCTAAGTGTCTCTGACGGTAAGGCCTGAACCACATTGAGAAACCTCAGGAACAGCCTCATGAAGGAAGTCAGGTGGACTTGAAGGCTAGAAGGATTCTGATGGGTGGAGGTGTGGGAAGGGCACACCAGGCAGGAGGCAGGATGTGAGAAAAGATGCAGAGACAGGGAAGGGCAAGGTTGACACAGGTGCGACCAGCCTGGCTGGAATGGAGGAGATATACATGAAAGGAGGTGAAAAGCGCCGCCTAAGAAAGAGGTTCCCAGGTGGCATCCATGGGAACTTCACAGGTGCATCAAGGGGTAAAGATGATTTCCGCCACAACTGGGAACACACGTCCAGGTTCCTTCCTACAGAAGGGTGGGGTATACCCTGCTGCCAGGGGAAGGGTAAGAACCAGCATCCAGGAAGTAGTAATAACAATGGTATCTACTTCAGAGCGTCGTTCAGAGGGTGAAATGAGTTAGTGTACAGAGCTGTGTCTGGCACATGGGGAATGTTGCGCAAGCCTTTGTTAAACATGGTCAGACCAGGGAGGACCCTGAGGTCGCCAAAGTTGTGCATCTTTTCTGGCCTCTGACCTAGCATTGGTAGTGATGGCTTAGAGTAGTGATGGCTTAGAATTTCTCCAGCTTCAGTGCTCGCCCGTGATGGTGATTCTGCGACATGTGTGCGCACGCACGTGTGCATGCGTAGGGTAGGGAGTGTAGCCGCAGGTGTCTGGCCACTCCCTGACACACACGCACACACGTTCCCTTCCTCATTCCTTTCTCTGTTGCTGGTTTGCTCCTGGCCATCCCACCCTCCAGTGCCCCTGATTTCCTTCCCACCCTTGCCCCAAGCCCACACCTCGCTCCCAGCCTCCTCCCTCCCCTCTCCTGGAGCCCCTGGCCCGCCACTCACCATAAATCTGTAACTCTGGAGGGTGCGTGTATGGGGTGGGGTGGGGGCCGTGGTGGAAAGGCAGCAAACCAAACCACCCCCAGCTAATGAAAACGGCGAGAAATCTCTGTCCGTCAGGTTTGTTGTGAGCACAAACATTGCCAAACAAGGGCCCAGATGGCCTGCAGGCCCTCCTCCCCACCGTCTTTAGAGCTTTAAATGGAAATGGTTGCTCTTACATCTATTTACTACTTGGAAACGGGGCGGGGGGATGCCTGAGTCCAGGAGTGCTTGGCCACGAAACAGGGTTGGGCCAGGTGGGAACCCTCTGTGCCCCACACCTGAGCAGGCCTCCTCTGGCCAGTCCCCTACCTCCTCTGCCCCTGCTCCTGGAGAGAGCTCGGGGTGAGCTCCCTTTGACACAGGCCAGCTGTGGGGAGTGGGGAGGAAGAGGCTGCCTTCACAGCCCGGCCTCAACCTGCTCCAATCCCCAGACACACATCCCGGGGCAGCCAGACCCAGCTCCTCTCTGTTGTTTCCAAAGTTCTTCACCCCCTGCCCAGAACTTTCCTTCCTTTCCATCCGGTCAGTTTGAAGCCTACCCTATCTTTCAAGCCCAAGCCAAGCCCCACCTCCTCCAGGAAGTCTCCCCAGCCCTAGTCCTCCTGGACCTCTCCGGGCTCATTCCTACAGCCTTGCCCACTGGGAGCTGCCCAGCGCGGTCATTACCGGAGGTGGACAGGTCTGGGTGTACAGTACAGCTGGGCTTTACCGCTGAGCAGAGGGACCTGGGGCAGGTTAATGTACCAGCCTCAGTTTCTTACTCTGTAAAATAGGTATAATTATGGCACAGTTGTGAGGAGTAAGTGAAGTGAGTATAGTATGTGCTTATAAAGTGAGGGGCATGAGGGGCACAGTCCAAGAGCTCCGTGTCAGCGTTTATTACTGGTGCCACCCACACTGGACAGCACACTTCCCTGTGCCCTGTCTTTTCACAGAGATGTGCATATGTGCATGTGCATGTAGGCACGTGTGTTTGTGTGTGTCTGTCTGTCTTAGTTTGGGTCCCCTGAAAACAGACTCTGAGACAAAAACTTGAGTGCAGGTGGTTTATTTGGAAGGTGGTCCCTGGAGGCTGGAGGTGGGGAGAGGGGAGGTGAGACAGGCCGGGGAGGGGGAAGAGCCAATGAAGGGCGGGGTGCTTAAGGAAGAGTGGGGGCTTGCTAAAGCACGGTGACGGTACCTCACAGCATTGTCCTACAGAGGCCGGGGCAGCTGGGGTAGTTTTCCACCTACTCCTGCCCCTCATTAGTGAAAGTTGTCCCTGGCATTTCCCAGCTGTCCTGTGGGCTGAGTAAACCTCGAGTGGGCCCTGCACAGCAGAAACTGTGCAGGTGAGAAGCAGAAAGCTTCCTTGGGTTGGACAATTCCAGGCTCACTGTCCCCTTGCCACCACAGCCTCAGATGAACTAAGAGGCAGGCCTAGGGGATACGGGGTGAGGTACCAAAGGCATCCTCTGCTGAACTCTCCACTTTTCTATCCCTACAGCCTCCAGCACAGTGTTTTGCACACAGTAGGCACAACATAATTATTTATGGACCAAAAGGAGGTTTGGGCTAAGGGATGGGAAAACCTGGAATCGCCCTACTTTTCAGTTTTTTACTCAGTGTGTATGCTGAGCAAGGCACAGGACCACTCTGGGCCCCAATCTGCTCCTTCTGTGACGTGGCCACCTTCTCTGCTTATCCTATAGTCCTGCTGTGATGAGCTGGAATGGTCTCTGGGGGCTGCTCAGAGCAGGAAAGGTGTGGCTTATGATTCTTATGATGATGATGATGATGTGGGATAGTGGAGGTTCCCCAATCCAAGTCAGAGGTGTCCAGTGGCATGTTATTCACACATACTCTATGGTCAAAGCACACAGGTGTGTTCCCCTGGCCCTACTGGGATGCCTCCTGTCTCTTCCTAGCCTGTGACAACTCCAGATATAAAGGATCAAGAAAGAAAAGACCAAAGGGCTTTGAATTCCTGACTCCTCTGTGGAAAAAAAAAAAAAACCCAAAGGGGCTTCCCTGGTGGCGCAGTGGTTGAGAGTCCGCCTGCCGATGCAGGGGACACAGGTTCGTGCCCCGGTCTGGGAGGATCCCACATGCCGCGGAGCGGCTGGGCCCGTGAGCCATGGCCGCTGAGCCCGCACGTCCGGAGCCTGTGCTCTGCAACGGGAGAAGCCACAACAGTGAGAGGCCCGCGTACCGCAAAAAAATCAGAAAACGAAAAAACAGAAAACCCCCAAAGGGAGCCAAGGGGGTCCAAAGGGATGCTCTGTGGTTCCTCATTTCTAGGTCACCAGGTGGGTTTACCAATGGCTGGTGAATGTAGAAACCATTTAGGGCAGAAGTTCTTCACTTGGGGGGTCTTGGAATCCCTAAGACGCCCATGGATAAGTTTTAGGAGTTGCTGAATCTCTTGAAAACACTTGTAAAATGGAGTGTGTGAGTATATGTGTGCACATGAACTGCTCTACGCCGGTGATCTGGAACTTCCAGTAACTTCTCAAAGGAGTCTATGACCCGAGGAGAGTAGATTTGCTCTACCCCAGATCTCCCATGTCAAAGGGGGAAGACACTGAGGCCAAGACAGGGGACGTGAACTGCCAGGTGACACATGTGGAGCCGAAGAAGCCCAAGGTCCCTAACCCCATGGGGCTGTGTGGATCGGTTAGGTCTGCACAACCAGAAATGCGGGCCTGGCTTCCCGGGAGGCTGTGCTAGAGCCCATGGCATAGCGCAGTCTCGCCTTGAGCCTGGGGACACAACTCAAAGGCATGATGTCATCACTATTCCCTGGCGATGAGGGTGGGTGCTGAGGTCTGTTTCCATGGAAAACAGAACAAGAGAAAACCAACCAAAAATGGAAAGAAAAGGAGCCCCCTATTACTGAGAAGCTTGGGTACATTGGCGGGCCTCAGTTTCCAGAGGTGGAAATGGAAATGATAGTCCTTCCTCTCTAAGTTGTGGTAAAGAGTAAAAGAGACCAAGAGAGTGGAAACGGCTTACAAAAAGGCAAGCTGTACACAAACACTAGTAACAATTCTCAGAGCAGAGGTCCCGTGAGCACCTGTTTTGCTGCTGGGAGGAAATTATATACCACCTGAATGATCCAATTCTGGACAACTCTGAAATTCTCCTGCAGGCCCTTGCAGCCTGATGTCAGAGCAAGAGCCCTGGTTTCAGAGTCAGACCTGAATCTGCACCCCAGTTCCATCTCCTGTGAATGAGTGTTACCTTGGACAAATCACTCAGCCTCTTTGGGTCTCAGATTGTCCATCTGCAAAGTGGAGACACACATCTATCTGAAGGGGACATTATGAGGATTTGATGAGTCAGTGTAAATGAAAATGTAAATGAAAATACCTGTAACCGTGACTGGCACTTAATAAGTGCTCAATAAACATTTGCTATTTTGTTCCTGTTCTTTGACAGTTAGCAACTTTGCATAGTTTCTTTGTTCACTACTAAGTCTCTGTCTCTGTCTCCCCCACGTCTTCTCCACTCAAATGTAAACTCTGCAGCATAAGGACATGCCTGTCTTGTTTACAGTTGTATTCCCCAAGCCTGGCACACAGCGTGCAACAGATATTTGTTAAATGAATGAATGGAAGTAGCAAAGCACGTTCTTAAGGATGGGAAGGAACTCTGACAATGTGAGAACACTCATCAGTCTGGACCAGCCCCAAGAGGGACCCGGAGCTGTGCCAAGAGCCGTATTAAGGATCAAGAGAGTTGGCTTCCGGTCCCAATTCTGCCACTTAACTGCTGAGCCACCTCGGACAAGTTGCCGCACTCTCTGGGCCTCTCTGTGCTCTCTCCAAAGCATGGGAGCCCTGACATTCCCGGGCTTCCCCCTTCGAGGCTGGCCTCCGAGGAGCTCCGACCAGCTGGGGAGCGTGGGACTGTGGGACTTGGGGATAATTCAGCCACTTCATTAATGACAAGGAAGGAGTAGTGGGAGGAGATGGTGGGAGGTAGCAATCCTGGAAGAAAAATCAACAGAAGGCTGTGGCAGCTGCGGGTGGGGTAGGTTTGGGGACAGCCACACTGGGCTAAAGCGCCGAGCGGCTGTTCGCGCCCCGGGAGCGTGTCTCCTCCGCGGCGTGTGCGCCCGGGTCTCGGCCTGCCCCTCCCTTCCTTGCGCGCCCTGCCAGTTCCCGCCGCCACTGACTTTCTGACTTCTTAACTTGTCAGCAAATCCCAGAGTTAAAAATGCACACGCACCCCGGCCAGCCGCCAGCAGGGCCGTCTGGCCGCGGCTCCAGATGTGGGGCCACCGCGCGGGCCGCCCGCCCCGCCGCGCAGACTAAACAATCAGCCTTGGCCGTGAGCGCAGCGCAATTCCAGATGCCGCGTCCCTCGCGCCGCGCGCTAATTGGGCCGCGGGCGCGAGGCTCTGTCAGCGCTGGCCAGGCCCTGCCGGGGGCGGCCTTGGCCCCGGGCCGGGCCGCTTAACTACTTAGGGCGGGGGCGGGGTGGGGAGCAGGAGGGGAATGGAGGGGGGAAAGAGGGAGAGAGAGAGACTCAGAGACAGACAGACACACGAAGAGAGGCC